>NC_136622.1:32459616-32694616 GCF_933228915.1 Telmatherina bonti
TATATATATAAGTATAGTGTATATGTAGTCCACTAGCACCTCCCTACGATGTCCTCTACTGCTTGATTTCTTTCTTGTGTTGTGTCGCTTTGGATAAAAGCGTTGTGTCGCTTTGGATAAAAGCGTCTGCTAAAGGACTGTAGAATAGAACAGATTAGAATATATATGAATATATATGGATATAGAAATGACGCACAGACCAACAGTGACATAGCCTTATTCCATCTGCATATCATTTTCTAAACTCTTGGTTTTCAGGAGAAAAATATTGCAATTTAAACAAACACAAGAAGTATTGAAATATTTACAATTTTTCATCCACAATTTTTTTTTTTTTTTCTTTGCCATTTTCTTGCCATCCTAACAACACTACCCCCAACTCAGCTTGTTTTTGGCGCCATCATGTGTCAAACACATCTTCTTGGCTTTACTCCAGCCATAAAGGACCGTTGTATTTGTTCTTTTCAGACAGACATACAGCTTTCTGATCACTTGTTGATCTTTGGTTGCTCTTGACTGGAGATCATCATCAATTTAAGTTCTCTGATTGGTGGAAAGTTTGACAGAGAGTGGGTCCATCGGGTGACCTGGCAGGGAGGAGTTTTCACTCCATTTTAAACAGGTGAACCAACGCCATGAGCCGACAACTTGTTCAGCGAGACCGCACCTTTTAAGCACATGGGTGGAACAAACAAATCAGAGCTGGTCTGCAGATAAACTGTTCCAAATAGATAAATAATGTTGATGTGTTACTTTTTACTTAAGTTCAGTTTATAATTTCACATTAATACAATTCCTAAAACAACTTTAGCTGATTTTATAATTCTTTCCAGCTGCTCTTGGCAGCGGCTATGTTTCAATCCAATAATTGTCCTTATTCGATAAGAGACCTATTAACGGACACGGCTACAACCTGAGAGAAATGTATACAATATTATGGATTTAATATGAACTTTTTAATATTTTATAATCAATCACCTTGAAAGATCCATGCCTCTTTTGTTTTGGCAAACAATTTTTTCTATTTTTTTTTTTATTTTTAAATAGAAAAATGTGATGACTGATTGTGTTATCACGAATCACTTATTGGGGGGGGGGTTCCCATATAGTCTGAATAAACCTGTATTTTTGCAGTTGGATTGTAAACCTCCTGGAGAGAATATAAATACATGGAAAACTGCTGTAGATCACCTAAAATGTAACCTATTCATCACTATTTACCTCACTGACTTTCACACCACTATCTCTGAGAAACTGTCCACAATTCAAGCAATACTGCTTGGGAAACTGGCGATCTAGCAGAGCTTTGAGGGTTAAATAGAAATTTTGCCCTAACTGTGTAGCTTGTGGAGTCACAAGCTACACTTGAGCTTTTTCCAAGCCGTAGAGAGACGAGGAACATGAGCCTAAGTTGTTGTCCAGCCTGTCTGACGGAGTATCTTTGAGATTCATCGAGGCATGCGTGAAGCACAGACGGGGCCCGAAGAATTCTGATGCCAGAGAGCCCATAAACATGCCACGGCAGGCACAGCTATTTTTAAAGCAAGACGGGGACCTTCACATTATTGGTAGAAATGGATTTAAGGTTGTGGTTCGTTAGTGTTTCAAGCAAAGACACAAACAGATAAAAAAACAAAACAAAACAAAGTGGTACAATCCAGAACTTCTCATATATTCACTTACTTTAGCACTCAGGTCTTTAAGGCAGCTCTGCAGGTGATTGTTTTTGTCCTGGTGGCTCGCATACACAACCCCTTTGAGCACTGGCAAATGGTGTTGGGCCCTGAGGTTGTGATACACTCCGCGAAACTCCACCTGCTGCTTGGGAGTCCAAAAGTGAGGGATCAGGAGCTGACGGGGGAAAAAGTACCTGGTGGCAGAAAAGCACAACTGATTAGTGTGAAAAAGTGAGTGACAGGAATCTTTACAGAAAAAAATGAACTCAAATATAAGAATAGAAAAATGAACTCACATCAAGACAAAAACCAAGTAGTTGGCAAAGGGAGGAATAGATATCATCACCAGCGGGATGGCCTTAATTAAGTCTCTACGAACCTGAAACATGTCAAGAAAGTGATGCCATGAGATCATTATTATCAAAATGCTCAATAGAGCTATGACGGCATACAAAATAATAATATAACACACGCAGAAAACATCACTGGATGTAATGCTAACATTGCATTAGGTGACATGGCTGCACTGCAAAAACTGAAGTCTAAGTAAGATTAAAAATCTTAAATTGAGTACACATGTTTATTTTTTTAAAGGTAAGATAATTCTTAGTTTTTATGCCGGAGAATTCCTCTTGTTTTAAGAGTATTTTTACTTGTTTTGGGAAGTCTTGACAAGCCAAATTTTCTTGTTCTGTTGGCAGATAATTTATCTTATTTTAAGCAACATTTACCTAATTTTTGTATATTTTTTCCCCCTGTTTTTTAAGGCTGAGTTTTTGCGGCGTGTCCGATCCTCAGCTGCTGAAACTGGTTCATGTATTATTGCTGCAAAAAGTCAGAATCTCTTATTTCTATTATAAATTAAACATAGTGGAATGAATGCATTTTAAAGTGTGGAGAGATTCACAGAAAAAAAACCCCACACACCTGTCTGAGTTTCTCCATTTCTCTGTAGGGCAAATCCTGCTGCTTTACCCCAGTAGACCTCATTTTTACTTTTATCCTCTGCACTTCTTTGGCGTCTTGGAACAGCAGCTTGAATCCTGTAATGACTCAATGATACAATCCCTGAGGTGTACTCCACTGCTTTATGTTAACCTTTTCTTTCACACACACACACACCCTCATGTATCAATCACTGGGCCTCTTTCTAAGCCAAATATTATATATATATATATATATATATATATATATATATATATATATATATATATATATATTTTTTTTTTTTTTATTGTTGAGATGAAAAATAAACCAACTGCAGTTAGGACACATTAACAAATTTTATTTCTTACCAATTTCTTTTCCAAGAAATTGGAATTTATATTTTATTTCATGTTTGAAAGCCTTTGGTTAGATTGGTTGGAAAGTTTTATTTCGATATGTCCAATACAATAAAATAAAACATACAAAAAAAAAACAAAAGTAACTTGGAAAAAAAAAAAAAAAAGAAACAAATTTCTGGGCAGTCATGCACATGTTGTGTAATTAAGATCAACAAACAGATTTCCAGCACCACTTGGTGAACTATTAAAAAAGCTTTATAATATTTGTGGTTGTAAGTTGCAGGTGGCGAATGCTGCAGAAGTCAGTTTTGAATGACTATGGTGGAAACACTACTTTTATTTGACCGTGCAGCATTCCTTGTACAGCTACAGTTGTGCTCATATTTATTCATACCCTTTCATTAAAGAAGAAAAAAAAAACAGCTGCCTGTAAAAATTTTATGAAAATCATTACATTATTTTCTAATTCTGGTTCAATAGAATATATATATATATATATATATATATATATATATATATATATATATATATTTTTTTTTTTTTTTTTTTTTTTTTAAAAAAAGCAAATAAATAAGATAATTTATTACATATTACATCACTCATAAACTAATATATTGTTGAACAATCCTTTAATGTTTCCACTCCAGTCAGGTGTTTTCTGTTCCTCTCAGTCAGACTTCTGCACCTGTTGACAGGTATTTTGTCCCACTGTTCAACAGAAAAGTGCTCTAATTTGTCCAGGACCCATTTGTTTTTGTTTGTTGTTTTTTTCCTTTCTTCAATTCAATTAAATGAAAAAAACAGTGTCTTATATTACTAAATTATATTTTTGCAAATTTTTATTTATTGTTCCTTTTTTAAGTCTCCAGTTATTTGAGTGACTGTTGTAAATTCAGCCTTTTCTTTAATGAAAGGGGATGAATGAGCACAACTGTAGCTGACAAACATGCCCTAAAAACTACAATACAATGTCTTCCTGTCAGCTATAGTACATAAAACTGGAAAAATCTGTATATAAATGTTACATTTTCTCTTGAATTATTTATCATCTCATCAACTTCATTCTTCAGAAACCTGGACAGGGTATGTCATATATCTTCATTTTCAGTACTGGGTACTCAATGTGTTCCAGTTTTCCAGGGTTCTCAAAATAAGGACATGATGTTCAAAGTTTAGACAGGACATTTCAAAACACGCTGACCACATAAAGTCAACACTGAATACATCACCAGCCGAGTTTAAAGCTGCCTGTGTGGAAACACTGAGCTTACCTTCTATAAAGGTGTGATATAGCTGGAAAAATCGTGGAAATCGCCTCTTGAGGAAACTCTCATATTTGGTATTTGCCCACTGGAGCCTGGAGGCAACATATCGTCCAAGACCTCGTCTAACTTTGGAGGAAGTGTAGTGTCTATACAGGACATGTCTGGGACATACAAATGTTACATTAAATTAATTATAATCCTATTAATGAGCATTGGGAAGTTTGTAATATATATAAAGACTTAAAAGTATTTGTTTAGACATGAAACAATAAAAATGTCATTTTAAATACAATTGTTAGTAAAATCAAACAAAAAAAAAATGTTTTTGTTGATGAGTTAATCAGGTAAATAGCAAGCTTAGCATTGGTTTAACAAATGCAGATAGAATAAGTGAGAAATTGAGACAGTATAAACTCCCAAAGTTTACCTGGACTGATGAGATATGTTGGGCAAATAAAAGCCATAAGATATCCTGCTGGTACCGAGACCGCACAGTCGGATCAGAGACAACTGGCTGCACAGTCTGGAACAGGACATCGCCATGTTTGTTACCCTGCGTCGTTACCGTCATGACGCTCATATGCGCATAGACATGGTATACATAGACATCATCTATACATAGACATCATGTATACAGAGACGCCTCGTTGTACGCTGGTTAGTGAACCAGTGAACCAGCGTCGCCGCCATATTGGATGGGTCTCCGCTTTCGAGTCTTGCTGCAGAGTCAATGTAGTTTCCCCACAAAACTGTTTTCTGTGGAACAACGCGTATATATTACACACAAACAAAACACTTTTCTACATAATTGGTTAATAAATAATACTAACACAGTGAGTAATCTACTAAATGCAAATGATAAATTTGGCAAAGACGTGCGGCGAAATACGAAGTCTACATAAGCAGCAAACACAAATGCAACAATATACATGTACATTTACATTATCTAGCATTTATATGTGCAATAGATACATGTACAACATGTACATATGCAAGAAATACATACGCAATATTGACATAGACTAAAAGCAAGAACACTTGTCAAAAACATTAGGCCACAGACACCTACCAAAGACACATTGGAACAACATAAACTAACAACATGTACACATATTACATATACTTTTTTTTTTACACAAACGGAACCCCATAAATTGGAGGCGCATGGGAGACCCATCCAAGATGGCGGCGCGATGTCTACGTAAAAATGACGTCTATGCATATGCGTCCAAGCTGACCGTGGAACAGTTACCGTAATCCAGACCTCCGTTGCTAGGCATTTGCCGCTTTGTTGAACAATATTATAATTTTTGTCAAATTTTACATACATAAATGCCAGTTCACAACCAAACTTTATTCTATTATTGATAAATATGATCTAAATTAAGTCCCTTCCTCTTACAAACTTATCATTTTATTATTTTTCTTCCTTTTTACTTTTTTTTTTATCATTCACACATGAAACTTATTTTGTTCCTTTATTTTTAACAATACATTAACTTGTTATCTAGATCTTCTCTAAACTATGTTCACACAATTTCCTTTCGTGAAAAGGTTCAATTGTGAATGGACTTGTTTATTTACACATCAATTATTTTCATGGATTCCGAAGAAAATATCTAAAAAAAAACTCTTAAGAAGAGGTGTGATCTACAAAGATTTGATATAATATTTTATTGAATGTAATTTAGTAATTTACTTAGTATCTTTATATGTATATATGTATTGTCACAGTAAAATTGTCACAATAAAAAAAAAAAAGAAATTGCTGCTTTGCTGTGGACAATATGCAGAATCATTTTTACAACTGTACTTTAAAGTACTTTAGAGATCTTATTTTAAATACCAGCAAAACAAAAGAGATGATTGTTGACTTCAGGAGGAACAAGAATAAACAAAGCACTGTTTATTCCTGGGAGAGGAGGTGGAGGTGGTGGAGGAATGCAAGTATCTTGGAGTTCAGCTGAACAACAAACTGGACTGGAAATGCAACACTGACTACATCTACAAGAAGGTCAGAGCAGACTCTACTTCTTAAGGAAGCTGAGATGATTTAACATCTGCACCAAGATGTTGCATATCTTCTATAAGTCTGTTGTGGAGAGTGCAATCAGATTTGCAGCCATCTGCTTGGGGTAGTAGCATCAGAGACTTGAAAAGAATCAACAAACTGATCAAGAAAGCTGGTTCTGTGCTTGGAGTAACTCTGGAGCCACTGGAGCTGATTGTCCAAAGAAGAATGCTGCACAAGCTGATGAGGATGATGGAGGATTCTTCACACCCTCTCCACAACACAGTGATGAAACAACAAAGTGTGTTCAGTGAGAGGCTTCTTCAGGTCCGATGCAAGACTGAAAGATACAGAAGATCATTCCTGCCAGCAGCCATCAGCCTCCGGAACAAGACCTCCTCAAGTTAATCATTATCTACTACAATATTGAATTTCCCTTTGGGGATTAACAAAGTATTTTTCATTTCATTTTCATTCATTAAAGATGTGTTATTTGGGTCTACACAGTATAAGAAGGAACTAGTTGACCAACTCTTTTTGTGCAATCTTATCCTGCTATGAGCCAAATTTTATATCCATAAATGCAAAGTTACTAAGACTATACCCTCATACATCACCTATATCAAAGAAGTAAAACTATATATTGGCATTCTATCTTCTTCCTCCAATAGTAAAGCCCTGAAAACAATGTCACTTTGCTCTAAATTCAATATTTTCTAATAAATTTATGCTTCCAAATATTTGTATTTTTCTGTTGTATATACAACCCCTGGCATCAGCTAAATGTTTCTATTATGTCTCATAATGCTTTGTTATTTGTTATACCACTGCAATGGCAAGAATAAAGATTTGTTAAAAAAAAAAAAAAAAAAAAGATCAGTTACCGTAAAGCAAAGAAAGCTGCACGATGAATTGTAACCATAATGGAAATGCTGCTGAATTTATCATAAATACTTGGAGATATTTATTGATAACAACATGACAGTTGTCTATTGTGACTTAATAAAACTCCTAGTTAAACTAATTTTTACCAGCCAGTTTGATTGTACCAGAATTTGATTTTTAAACATTTACTTCTCACAACACTCAGCTGTGGAATACCAGATATATGCAGAAAGTTGTTTGAGAAATATTGGATGAAAACAGAAATATGGAATTTATCTCAGTAAATGGATTCATTCGGACCCTTCTTGGATCACGGTGACTTCTACTAAAGATTCAACTTATATGACATGTAAAGAACAGAACATATTCCTGCAGTGTAACCAGGAATATCCTAACCAACATTGCAGAGTTGGATTCAGCTAAAAATATCCAAATAAAATCAATATTTCCAAATAAAATAAATTAATAAATAATAAACTGGTAAAAATCAGAATGAACAATAATAACTAAATAATTTGTGAGAGATGGCAGGATAATACCTTGCAGGTTTTAATAATAACTTGCTTATTTTAGCCTAGATTTACATACACAGATGGTTGTGTGAAAAATATAGCTGTACTTATATTTTTAAAATAACTTTATTTGACTTTTTTTTATTTTGATCACATCATTTAAACTTTAAATGAAGTGAAAACAAACTATTTTACCTTTTTACCAAGAAATGTTTCTTTCTTCTTGTAGATCTCAAAAAACATTTTGTCATAATGGTTTGTTTCTAAAATGAATGAAGAAAGGTTGGCGGTCTATGACATCATAAAAGCTATGCACACATATGAAATGTGCTGTTAAAATGGACAACATGGAAACAGATTACTTCTCCAAGAGTAGAAGAGTTAAGCTGAGTTGCAGCCTCAGTCCCATCTCCTTCAACATTTATATTAATAAATGACTAACTAAAACGTCTGACATCACCTGTCTCACTCTGTCTGACATACAGATTAAATACCTACTTTTTGCAGATGATGTCATATTTCTGACTTCATCAAAGGAAGCATTGCAACAACACAACTGGATCATCTGCATGAGGTGGAATACACACCAGACTACATATATACTTAGGATTACTCATCACATTCACTGGAGACCTGACCCTGGTTGTTGATGATCTCAGTGTGAGAAGGGGAAGAAGGGCTTTCTGTGCAATAAAGAAGTCTTCAAATATTAACATACCCATTACAATCTGGCTCAGAATGTTCAAATTTATCATTTAACCAATTATTTTTATTCAATTCAATTCAATTCAACTTCATTTGTATAGTGCCACTTCACAACAATGTTGTCACAGGGCACTTTACATACACAAATCAACATACACATCCTTTCGAGCCAATTTATGGTAGTGATGTGTGAGGCCCTCTTGAAAATCAAGATTTTTTCAAAATGGTGCAAACACCCCATCAAAATCCTGCACACAGAGATCTGCAAGACCATCAGAAGGCACAAAAAACCCCCATCAATAGATGCTACACTGACATAGATCAATTTCTCATTTCATTAGAATAAAAAAAGAGCCATCAAATTTTATAAAAAAAACAAAAAAAAAAACCAACAAAAAACAGCAGATTGACCCATTTCCAGATGGATAAATACCATGAAAATATATCATGAGTTATCATAATTTATGACAGAATGCCAAGCCCTGTGAGACTGGATTTTATTTTATTTTTCTGTGTGTGTGTGTATGCGTGCGGATGTGTGTGTGTGTTTTCTTTATATATGTACACGTTTTTGGTTTTTTTTGTTATCGGTTTTTTATCTGTACAATTCTGTTTGTTTGTTTTTTTGTTTGTTTTGTTTTGTTCTGTTTTGTTTTTGGTTTTGTTTGTTAGTTTGAAAATTAAAAAAATAAAAAATAAAAAAAGAATGCCAAGCCCTAAATCTTTATGATTTGTTTGATTATTATAAATCCTCAAAGGAATTTTAATTTTTCTTTATTTTGTGGCAAATTTTCCTTTGTTAATCTATGTATTTCATGATAAACAACTGCTACGTTGAACTTTTTTCTCATTTAGTGCAGACAAGTGTCAATAAAGAAATCTATCCTGTAACATTAAGATAACTTTTTTTGAAGTATGTTTCTTTTTTTCCAAACAAAATGTTCCACATTTAAAAGAAGTTCAATTCAAATTGATAAATAATATTCATCCTGCTGCTGAAACTATAAGAAAAAGGTTAAATTTTGAAGTCAATCCATGTGTTTTTTGTATGACAAAAAATTAAACAATTGAACACCTTTTCTTCCTCAATCACAACAATGTTATGGAAAGATGTTTACAGGTGGTTAAATATTGAGATCAGCAACTTTTGGTTTAACACATAGCAACTAATGATTTATATGGAAGGTCTGCCAAAAAGAATATCTAAAATGGTAAATATTATTTTTGTTATGGGAAAGTATTATATACATAAAAATAAGTGGAATAACAGTAGACCCAACATAAACAGTTTAAAAAATTTAAATTAAAAACTACATAACATCCCTGAAAGTATTAGTAGAGGAAAAATCAGTCAATACTTATATTATTATACAAAACAATGTCAGTCTCTTGTCTTTTAAGTTCAGATCCTATTGAACACGTTTAAACATTTTATTTAAAATAACCCCTGAACAAATTTCTATTTTTCTTTAATTCTGTTGTTTTAAAAATGTAAAAATGATATAATAATGTCTTAAATACAAACAATGGCTTTTTTGTGTTCTTCAATTGAGTTATTTTGTAAATTGTTGCACTGTCATTCACTGTGAACTGTAAAACATTGTGAGTTGAAATAAAGCATTTTTAAAAATGTGCCATATTTCCTCTTTTTTAGTTGTTTTCTTCTTCTTCTTCTTCTTATTATTATTATTGTTATGGGCTCGAACGAGTTTGGCATTTTTTAAAAGTACGCGAGTCACGTGACCAGGCGACGATTAAAAAGGTGAAATCTTCGCAAACAAACTAAACACGAGGAGGCGGAGTGAACGAGTAAGGCAGACAAATTACCTGTGTATTGAAGTGAAATGGCAACTTTTTTGTGGTTGCATTTGAGTGATTTATTCATATATTTTAACTTATAAACATTGGGCCTCTGAGTTTAGCTTGTTTGAACAGTTTTCTCATAAAACATGAAGCAACTTTTTAAATTAGCTGAGTGTGTCATGCTGCTAATTGCTAGCCGGTTTGGCAGCGGGCCAACCTGTTGTGCTTGTATTTATTGTTAGGAGTAAGTTTATTTACTAGTTAAACTGGGATTGTCATGATTAATGTGTGCAGAAAAATACGCCTAACCTTAATACCTGAACGTGCAACGTGGCGTTCTTGCGTTTCCTTTTAAATCTGGTTGCTGGCGCGTGAGGCCTTTTGTTGCCAGGGTGGGGGAGACTATCCAGGGGCGCTGCCAGGAATTCTGGGTCCTATGAAAGACAGTGGCACAGACCCCACCACTGGATCGCAAATTTGAGATTTTTGTTTTTGCTTTAATTACTTCTAGCGGATTGAAGAGAGAGGAAAAAAAAAAAGCTTTTAATGGGAATGAAGATCTAGGGCTGTGTTTAATCCTTTATGGGGCAAGTGACTATTTTTGATCACTTTGTTTCCTTTCATATTCTGCGTGAAACTTTTTTTTTTTCTTCTTTTTTTTTTTTAATGTAACAACCGAATGGAGGTCTTGGTACATACCTAGGGTGGCCAGATGTCATGCTTTATGCGGGATAGTCCCGCATTTCCATTACTTTTCACACGTCCCACAAAACGGGGCGCTGTCCTGCATTGTTATGACCAGTCTTAGGGGAAAAACAAAACAAAATTGGCTTTTACTAATTGTGTGGCAAAAGATTTGACAGCTGTCACATCACACCGCCTGCTGATTTGAGGTACACTCATGTAAATCAAACTAGGAGGCAGGACTTAATGCACATCTAGGATGCACCCACTAACGAAAATAAATACACCGATTTATCATGGAGGACAGGGAGATGACTGCAGCGAAGAAGAAAAAGTGTTGTTGCAACAAAGACTGGGAAAGCATATTTCTAGATCAAACCTGTTTGAGGAGACTGAGAGGGGTTTGTCAAAGTAATTTTTCTGTGTCACAAGGCGGGGAATATGATGTGAAATGGCACAAAAATTGGAGTCACAAAAAATGCGCTACTCAGAGGGAGGTCGTATAATCACAGATTTGTTATGTTTGGACAGTAATTTTATTACCAAAGAGCAGAATAGAAAGTTTTTTTTCTTAAAACTTAGTCATGGCAGAGTGGAATCTGACATTGTCCCACATTCTCAGTCTTTGTCCCACATTTGGTGAGAGAAGATCTGATCACCCCATACATACCAGAAGGACAATTTTAGGTTAAAATTTCTAATTTGAAGGTATTTTATTGAGTGCCCTATAAAGGGTTAAATTACAGTGCATACATCTAACTAGGTTATTTTAATATAAATGGTTTATCAGTTTATATTACAACTATATTTTATTACAACCTTTGAAAAAAGTATTATTTTTAATGAAGGTTTAATGATTTTATTATATAGTTTGTACATCTTTTTGGACTCCTATCAAGTCATGGGGCCCTTAGAATCTTCCTAACTTTCCCCCCATATGGCGCCTCTGTTACTAGCACTATGGGATAGCATTGATACTCAGTTACTGAAGTATTTTCCACGGCGTATTTTGCTCCCAGCTGCATGTGAACCAGCTGAACGTGACTTCGGACCAATAAGTCATAACTTATTATGCAGAAGATGAATAGCTTTGGATATGTTGCAAGAAAGCCCACGACTATTTATTTATATATTTTTTCATTTATTCTTTCATTCATTCTCCCTTGATGGTAAAAATCCTATCACTCATTGCAACGCCCCTGTGGTGTTATTTTTTTTTATGTTGTTCCAGCAACATGTACATCTATCAGCACAAGTCTTTTTTTGATGATCAAAGTTTTTTGCATTCTTTCCTAACTAAAACGTTTTTTCTTCTCAGTTCATTAGTTGCCTTGTTGTCTCATTGTTGTCATGGCAAACAACATCCGATTTGGAAGCACCAGTGATCCATCCAGAATGGCCTCTGAGAGACAACCGGAGGTTATGGAATATGGTAAAACTAGAAATTCTCTCTACTTTTGTCTATTTTGTTTCACTCTGTCAGTTTTGAAATATTAACAAAGTTTTTTGTTTGTTTGTTTTTTGTGTTTTTTAGATGGAAAGGGAAACTGTGACCCCGAGAAACTCGTACAATGTCCTTTTGATAAAAATCATCATATTCGTTCCTGCCGGTTTCCCTACCATATTATAAAGTGCAGAAAGGTGAGTTGGGAGCTTTTTTTCCCCATTTGTTGTAAGAAAAGGGATTTACATTAATGGCTTACCTCAAATTTTTGTTTGCTATTTGCCAGATGTGGGAAATTTTAAAGTCTGGCTGTTAAATAACTTTAAGACATTGCTTGGTGGTCTATGTAGACTTTGACAAAACGTTTTTGTTTGTGTGTATCCCAACCGAACAGTAAATAAAGTAGAAGCTCATTTATTTGGGGTCTTAAGCTACAGGAACTGTTTGTTGTGTGGGTTGTTTATAAATCCCCAAAATATTGTTGTAGGAAGAAAGTCAATGTTCATTGTTGTGGGCAGAAATGAGTTAAACATGTAAAAAAAAAAAAAAAAAAAAAGTGAAAGAATTTGCAGATTGTAAAGGCAAAATATTGATGCTAAAGCTTTACAAAAGGAAAAAAAAATCAGTGAGGCCTATTTGATGGAGATGTTACTCTGGGTGGATATAAATGTAATGGCATTGAACAGACTTAATGAAATGATGTCATGGCAACTGTCCCATAATCAAATTGTGGTCCAAAAGAATGTTAAGCTGTGACTTTATTTCCCCAGAGGTTGTATAACTGGTTGTTGCTGGGTTTTTTTTTATATTCCAGTTTAAACTCAAGGCTCTTATCCTAAGGAATAAAGTATATTTATATTCATAAACTGCAAGTTTGTTTGCATCTTTTGCTGGTACAGAATCACCCCAAACTGGCCAGTGAGCTGAAAACCTGTCCCTTCAATGCCCGCCACCTGGTCCCAAAGCAGGAGCTGGCTCACCACATTAAGACTTGTGAGGACAGAGTATCTGTGGACACTGAAGATGGTGAAATATTCATTTGATTTCTTGTGTTGTTGTATGTATCCAGAGCTGCAATTTTTGGCATCAAGTGAAATTGTGCTTTTTAATTTCAGTGGGTGGAAATGCAAACGGGCATCGTGAATGGCATGTACCAGTCAGCACGTGGACAAATCCAAACACGACTGAGGACTGGGAGCAAGGTGTGACCAGTTGCCGCTAGTTGGTTTTTTTTTTTATTTTTTTTTTTTTACACCGTGTTTTCTTTAGAGGTTCAACAAGATAATTGGTGGGTTAGCTTAACAATAACTTAATGATTTCTAGTCTGTTAATATCCTGTATTTTTACTTGCAGAAGCAGATAATGAACCAACTGCATTTGTGTGGGGCGTCAACACAGCATTTACTCAAGTGTAAGTGGTCTTCTTCACCTCACCTGCCAGAAATGAAACAATATGCCGTTTGTTGTTAAACAGTCTTGTTTCCTGTCTGCAGCCCGCGCACAAGGCCCACCAGCAATCCTGGCCAAAGTTTTAGAGCACCGAAAAACTTACCATGGTCTGACATGTGAGCCATAACTCGTGCTTCTTATGCATGCATACTAACTTTTAATGTTTGGTTGTTTTTCTTTTTTTTTCTTTTTTCTTTTAAAAATGTATACATAGCCAGCTGTAAACTGGTCCAAACCATTTGGCCTTGTTTTATTTAGTCTTTTATTGATCTTGCAATGTTGTACTTTTGTCATAAAGCTTTTGAAATTTTGTGTGGTTTTGAGTAAATTTGGTAAATGCTTTCAGTGCACAAGGCAAAAGTACAGTTGGACTTTTGGATCAATGGAGGTATAAATACAGCAGACTGGCTCATTTAGGAATGAGAATTATATTCACATACTAAGTGGTATAATGTGGGATCTGCATGAAATCTGGTCTTAATGCCTGAATTTAAGTACAATTTAAAATGTATAGCAAGTATTTGATGTACAAGATGACTCTATGTTTACATAAAACGGCATTACAAATGGTGCCAAGGAAGCGTTAAGTATTTAAAAGCAGCCACAAAATGGTAAAAACCGCTGATTTAAAATCAGTAAAAGTAATATGAGTAAAATGTTATGGTGCAGGGAAGACAGGAAAAAGTACAATATTAAATAATAGTATAGAAATTAAAAGTGTTAATATGAGCATATAAATGAATAAAATGGAATACCTAGATGTAAAAATAAAAGTCCAGAAGGGGTTGGAAATACATTTGTAACAGGAGGGGACAAAGACAATTACTTTGTTTAAAAATATATATATTTTAATCAACTTATTACAATGTTAGCTTTTGGAATGAGTGAGTTGATCTCTTCAGATTCCTGTGTATATGACATCTGAGTGGAAAAGGCATTATTATGGCATGGTTGCATGAGGTTTTTGCTTGTAAATGTATTGCTTAGTAATTGGAAGTTTGGTTTTCTAGCATTGCATCTAAAGGCAGGCTGACAGATTAGGCTGGAAGTTGTGTGCTGAAATGTGTAAAGCTCAAGTCAGTGTGGAGAACCAACCTTTATCTTGTTCACGTTAACAAAACAGGATCATGTCTCTGCTGATGATGAAAATTCCCTTGTGTGTAAAAGATAATTATCAATTTAAAAGCTGAAACTACTGCCGCAGTCTCCTATCTGTATCTGAATCTCGATTTCAGTGAAAATGGAAACAGTTTCTTTACATGTGGAAAGCAAACTGTAAGCAGCTTAGTCCAAATTAATAGATAAGTTTATTAGTACTACATAAAATATAAAATGTTTTTGTAGATGTAGAATTATTTGTAGGAAATGATTACATGAGTTTGGAAAGATGCCTCCAAGTTAGGAAGGTTTTGGGCTTAAATATGCCGACCACTAGGTGGCGCTGCTCGGCAACACTTTCTCCTTAAAAAGCAGTCTGCAGGCCAGGCATCAGTAGTCATCAAAGCCTTATTTTTCTCATTTTGAATAAGTTTTTTTTAAAAATTTAATTAATTCAAAAGGCTCTGCTGGGATTTAGATGTTTTAAATGAGCACATTTAATACAGTTCATGCATCAGTGTGTTGAGAAAACATCTCTCCACAAAAGCAGCTGCCTAGGAGTGAGCTCAGGGTGACAAGTGTCAGGATAATCCAAGTGTGGGGACTGCCTTCCAGAACAGTCTGTCATATTTAAGTGGCATTATTGATTTCATGTGATGACCGTTTATTTTGGTTGTAGCTATTATTGGAAGCGCTCAGACATCTCTAAGGATGAGATGTGGCTCCTCAGAGGTGAGTGCAGTGAGAGTCTGTTTTGTAACTTTGACTCTTTCAAAGAGCTCCCATCTTCTTAGATGGAGAGCAGACTGTATGTTTATTACTTATACATAATACGTAGAGGGCCAGAAAGAAGCTTATGTAAATTCAGACCTGGACAGGCTTAAATGTCACATTGCACCCTTTAAAAAAACCCAGCTCAGCGGAGTCTACTGTCCATGCCACTCTGTCATGCTGGCCAGACTGATCCTGACAAGTCAGCAAAAACAGAAAAGAATTGCATAATAAAAAGGATGGCCTTCATAAATTATGTATATTATCAAATTATTTCGAAATGCTTTAGATATTCCCTACCTAATGTAAAAAAAAAAAAAAAAAACAACTTTATTTAAATGTCATTTTTTTGCTTTAAGATGTTTTTTAAAAAAAAAAAAAAAAAAAAAAAAAAGATATACCTATAACCACTTATAGAATGATGGCAAAGATCAATAATGTATTCTAAAATTGTACATAAACGTTATGAATCAACTATTAATGCTTTTTTTATATTATAGCTTAGTTTCCTGTTTTTAATGTTTTAATGTGTAGATCCTGAACCATGTTGCTCTTCTCTAAAGTAGCTGAGCAATAATGAAACACTGTTGATTAAACCCTTTTCCGCTTTGGTTGAATATCCAATGCCAAATCTATATTTACTCTCCTGGCAACCATAAATGTGACATGAAACCAAATAGCATTATTACATGTTGTTCCAGACGGACAGCCTGGGAAGACACTGGCAGAAGTCTTGTAAGTCAACCAGGGTACTTTGTGTCTCAAGGGAAACCTCTTCGGCTGATTGAAATACATCTGAATGTGGCATCACAGCATCTGGGAGGGGGCGTGTGGGCAGTGGGGGGCAGTCTTCTAGAAATGCATCTTTAAACATACAAAGAGTGGAGGGTTTGTTTGGGTGTCTTTTTGTATTGCGGGACAAATTTATCAATAGTAGCTGCTTTTTTTTTTTAACCCTTTTATGAGGCGGAGTGACTATTTTTGATTACTTCAATTTCTTTCATATTTAGCATGAAACTATTTATTAATGTAACATCAGAATGGAGGTCTTGGTACATACCATAAGGAAACTTTTAGGTTAAACTTTCCAATTTTAAAATGTTTTGACATCCTAGACCAAGAGCTTTCCAGCAGGGTGAACTGGTGGTGCTGGTTGGTCCCTCCACACTCTCCACTCCAACTCGTCTACAAACATCTTAACTTTCTGCAGAGGGTCAGGGCATCCGGTGAAGCACTGCATTCTGTTTCCATTCAGGCTTCTGATTTATAGTCTTCTATTAAATTAAGTCAAACATCTTGAGCTCAGACTGGTTATTTGTGAGGTTAGTAACTCAACTTCTATGCAGCAGATGGGTCTTGATCTTAGTCCGTCTTTCCTGAAAGGCAGTTTCAGTGCAGCTTACAACTAACTCAACTTAATCAAACTTTCAAATAAACGCTAAACTTTTGTTTCTCTCTATTCAAGTTTTGCAGTTTTTCCATTAGTATGGACAACTTATACAGCTTGATGGTTAGTTGCTGGACAGTAATAGCACCTCAGCACAACACAAATGGTGTCAAGTGCTACAAAAATGTAATTTAAATTACAGTATGTCACCTGAACACCTGCTGCAAACCTTTCCATATTATTATGTCATGCAGCTGCTGAAAATAGCATGCACAGACAGCTGCTACAAGAATATAACTTTTACTTTTGAATATAAATTGTATAAATTGTTGAGCATGATACATAAATAATCTCTTCCATGCTGTTTTATCTATAAAATAAATAAAGAATAACACTTGAGTTAGTGGATGGGTTCAAACAATTAACTCATGCTATAAACTAATCATGTTTAGTCTCATTACTTGACTAAATAAACTAAAAGTCACCAAACATCTGACTTCCTCTCTTGTTCACATAGTGCAGAGAGTTCATCTCTTCACTGCTGGTCTGGTGTGAACCTGAAATTCGACACCCTGCAAACAAGTTTCAGGCACTTCTCTTGAAACCGAAGCCTCTTGGCTTGCCTCACTTTGTAAGTGTGGCCCTCTCGTTTCTTCACAGACACAGGAGTCCTACACAATATGCAGTGGATGGTTTGGGCCCTGGAGCTGGCCTCTAATCCTCTAAGTCTGCATGAAGCTTGTGATCCTCGGTTGTCGCCTGCATTTCCAGTGGGGTACATTATTCTGCTGTTTGCCTGGTAACAGCTGAGGCACAGTGGCTACACCAACATCCATACTACACTGCCTGGCCAAGAAAAAGTCGCCACCTGGATTTAACCAAGCAAATAGGTATAAACCTCCCATTGGAAAACTACTGGATGGCTGATTTTCTTTCAGCATGTAATAAGCTATTTAACCCCAACAGATGCAAAGTGTAGCTTCTCTTTTCTTGGAAAACCAATATTTAAAGACAAATCCTGTGATCAGGGACAAGATGCCAGCCTGGTTAAAGAGGTCAAATCATTGGCATCAAGCAAGAAAACGCCTAAGGAGAATGTAGAAACCAATAAAATTGGGTTAAGAATTGTACAACACAGTAGTAAAAGCTGGAAGGATAGTGGGGAGCCATAGCTTTCCAGATCAGGAATGTGATGGGAAAAAAATCCTGGACGATGGTGATCAGAAATCACTTAAATGTTTGGTGAAATGAAACGGAAGAAAAGCAACAGTAGAACCAAGTTCAATACCATGCCATACTGTACCGTACCATACCATACCATAAAATATGATACCATACCATACCATGCCATACCGTACTGTACCATACCATACCATAAAATATACCATACCATACCATGCCATACTGTACCGTTCCATACCATACCATAAAATGTGATACCATACTATACAATACCATGCCATGCCATGCCGTACCATACCATACCATAAAATATGATACCATACCATGCCATGCCATGCCATGCCATACCATACCATAAAATATCATACCATACCATGCCATACCGTACCAAACCGTACCGTGCTGTGTTGTGCCGTGCCGTACCATACCATACCATGCAATACCATGCCATGCCATGCCACACAAAGTAAAACACAGATAAAAAGAAAGCAAACCTGACCTGGGGGAACATAAAGGTGAGTAGGGGTGAAGAGAGGTAAGACGGGACGAGAACATTTAGACAAAATTCAAACAAAAAAACTTTATAAGGAACTCTAAATTGGACAGGCAGCCAATAGAGTGAATCCAGGATGGGACTGAAATATTCTGTACCATAGGAACCTTTTACAAGTCGTGCAGCAGTGTTCTCAAGCAGCTGCAGATGTGAGAAGAAACAGCTGTGTAGCCTTAAGAAAACCTCTTCAGGCTTTAGTTTCTAGGGAACAGTAGTGGATAGGACGATCAGGGTAGAGGCAGATAAGTGAGCCAGCAATCATGCCTTGTGCCTATGTACACGCCTGTGGGGCCGTCTATGATCTGGGGTTGCTGCAGTTGGTCAAGTCCACATAATATGTCCAAAGAATGAGGTCAGGTGACTAACTGAATATATTAAATGAGCAGATTATTCCATGAATGGATTTTTTCTTCCCTGATTGCACGGGAATATTCCCACATGACAGTTTTAACAAATGGATTGTCCACCACATAGTCCAGGCCTTATCCTTATTGAGAGTATTCGGGATGTGCTGCACCGTGGTTAGAGTCTCCCATCATCAATACAACACCTTGGTGAAAAATTAATGCAACACTGGATGGAAATAAATCTTTTGACATCGCAGAAGCTGATCAAAACAATGGCATAGCGCAGGGGTGTCCAAAGTCAGTCCACACTGGCCGCTGTCCTGCAGGTTTTAACTGTATCCTTGCTCCTACACACCTGGAATACATTAAATTGATTCAACAGCCAATGAAGTTCTGCTCAGTGGCTCATTAATTTGAGTCAGGTGTGTTGTGGAGCATACATACATGGAAAAGCAGCAGGATTGTGGCCTTCGAGGACCGGAGCTGGACACTCCTGCCATGACGAATGCTGCTGCAGTCAACGGTCGTCCAACAAAAATCAGAATATGTGACATTTCTTTATTTATTTTTTCAGCCAGGCTGTATATCTTCATCTGTGTGCCATCACACTTGGAGCGACACTGACTATCAAGTAGCTCTTGTTGCATAAGGCCAACATTTGGAGGGATATAAAACCTTCCACCTTTGATATTATGTTACTGCACCAGAATGAGAAGTTCAGAATCAGTAGCTCCAGACAAACATGAGACGATGCTGCAGATCAGTATGTATGTCTACACCAGTTTATATTGCAATATGACTGCTGCTAAAGGCAGGTGTGTACTGAGTGGTAAATGGTAATGCTTTTAGACAGAAAAAACTACATGAGGATAAATAAGGATCATTTGTCACTTGTGGTTTGACCTTATTGGCGTTCATGAGCATTTTCCAACAACAAACCATGTCAACTTGATTATTGGCTCTGAAAATGTTTTCTTATATTTGAGGGGAAATGTTTTTGAAAAGCCAAAAATATATTTAATTCCCACTTTGTTAATTTTTTAGCAGCTCTTAAAGAATTGAGGATAAAAATGTAAGCGAGGAAAACTTTTTATTGCAATTGCCTGCTCCTGAGGAACAGAGTTTTCTTTAATAATTGTGCACACAGTGAAAAAGAAAATGCGCCAAACACATCATGTATGTATGGAAAATGAATGATCTGCAATCATATAGAAAAAAAAGACTAATCTGCTTGCAAGAGATTAATATTATTTGGAATTTTATAGTTCTTTTTTCAGATGTCACAGCATTAAACCTGTTTTTTTTTTTTTTTTGCTTCTTTATCAGCCTCTTGCTTCATGTCTGTGCTTTTCTAATCTCTGATGATCCAAGTCTGCGTTTTGTTGCATTACAGCGTGTCGTCAGCTCCCACATGCATATGGGTAATGATCTTTCATAACCATGACCTGTCAGGAACTATGGCAGTATATTCCCAAACCGCGCATCAAGCACGACCGGGTGTGCATTCATGTGATGCCGCACAAACATGAATTCATGAGCGAGAGCAGCAACACACAATGACAGAGTGGTCTGGGTTATTTGAGACCGGACAGGGAATTCCACCACCTTCTAAAAAGAGACCAGCACATAACTGGGAGGTGGGTGGGAAGGGGGTGCATTTTTTCAACAGTATGTTCAGATCTGCTGCCAAAAGACAAAACTGAACTTGATTAAGATTTCCAGGCTGCTGCAGCAGCAGAATACTCCTTTCTGTCCAACAAAGGACGAATAAACAGTCAGCCAACACATGCAAAGTGAAAGATGTTGTAAAGTCTGTTTGTAATGAACACAGGGAGAAACAAGTCGTACAAACTCATGAGCTCATGAGGACATAATTCTTTAAAACAATAACCAAACCTCATAACTACATAGTTTAGGAGACATATAAATTCTAAACTAAAGGTATTTAAAAGGTGCAGTTTTAAAGTTTATTTCATGTTAAGCTACATCGAAACATCATTTTCATATCGCTAGCCTAACAGCATAATTGCTATGAGTCATATTTTAAGGGTTAAAAGAAAACAATGCACTTATATCACAATTTAGCCAAAATATAACTTAGCCAATTATGCTATGAGGCCAAAAATATGTCATATTAACAGGCACACAACATTTTCTCACACTGTAAAATACAGTTTATGTGGCAAAACAGCTGCAGGTTTAAAACCACATACAGACAAGATCAGTGTGTAAGACTGTACTGGATCATACACAGTATATTAGCTGCTCAAGGTTGATTCATGATACATGAATGATACCACTGAATAGTTCTGTAGGTTTAACCTACTTCATTAGCACCACAAATACGATGATGTTATTAAACATAAAGTTTAATGGAGTTTTGAGTGACTTATGCCTCGCATGTTGATAAAAAGGAAAGCCTGCCAGGGTCAGAGAGGTGATTTGTGAAATTGTTTTCAGCTTTGGCTATGAGGTGACTAAACCAGAGATGAGAGTAAGAGCTATTTTAATGCTACTGCTACAGGTGTGACAGCAATGCTTAATGCAGACGTAGCTTGCATTCCCGTTTAACTGATTAGAAAAGTGCAGTAAACTTCACTCTATCAGGAGTGACTCCATTCATGGCACACTGTTGCATGTAAACAGTCACTGCTTGGTCCATAAACTGGCCTTTCTAATTCCATCAGGAGGACTCCACAGTTTCCCAGGAAGACAATTAAGATGACCACAATGTACCAACTCCAGATTCATGTTTTCCTACTTCTACACTTTATATTTAAAGGAGCATTTTTCTTCAGATACAGCAGAATCCCTAAGGATCATTAAACTCTGTGCATTTTCACTTTGGCACCAGGAGTTGGAGCGCAGAGTCCATTTTTCTGAGGCTCTCAAATGATCTCCAGATATAATAACACAGTCAACATCTTGTTCTCAAAATGGTAGCGTGTCCATGAAGATTTTTTCCACAATCGGAGGAGGTGGAACGAGATCTTCTAGCTTCAGGTAAAAGATGCGCTGGAGGCCTTGCGTGTACAGAGTCCTGAGCTCCGGCAACTTCCCGAGAAGTCTGGACAAATAATTGGGCCGCGAGGACTCAGAGCCACAGCCAGACAGGTGGTCTTTAAGGCAGGTTATGAGCTGGTTCTGCATGTCTTCCACGCGTTTAGGCTCTTTGAGACCATGTCGATCTGCAGGGAAGAGCAAGGCGTGTTATAATGCATTTTCATGACTTTTACACATATTGATAAGCTTCTTTAATCATGTGGTGATAATCCATGTTGATAGCAATTTATTTCCTTATTCTAAACCAAAGCTGACCATATTTAGCTAAATATTACTATCCTATATGCTATGCCAAAGCTGTTACACTGACTACATTCATTCAGTCCACATATAAACCTTCACAATAGCTATGCTTAGCAGTGTGTATGTGAGCTCGTGTTCCGCTTTGCCATACACCTGTTGTGTCACTCTGCTGTTGTGTAACTGCTGTTTATTGTTCTGTGGGCTGAAAACTGCAGAGGATTCCTTATACATTCCCTTGTGACAGCTGATTAAATTAAGTCTTTTGTGAACTCGAACAGAGGATGACAAGTTAAAGCCCGACATGAAAGAAGATCTCACCGGTGATTATGACCAGGGCTGTGAGACAGGAGAAGGAAGAAACGTCCAGCTTCATGCGATACAGACTTTGAGAAAACTCCAAGATAGAGTCGATCCAGTCCCCAAAACCTCGGACACACTGTGTTTTATGAAGTACAGCTCCGTTACAGAAGATCAGCTTTTCTGTTTTAGGATTGGACCTTCAGAAATAAAATAAAATAAAAAAGAAAAAGGGTTGTTGTTGATTTTATATTTGTGAAAGATGCAGCAGAAAAGTTGAAATAATTCAAGGAACCGAGACGTTGCACTCACCGAAATGCAAGACGCAGAATGAAGAGTTCAACAAATGCAGATTCCAGCAGCAGTTCCTGATCCTCTGAGCAGAACTCTGAGAAACCCGGGATGTCCTTTGCCCACTTCCTTATAACCTCCATGGAGGCAGTGAGCAGGTCGTAAAACTGTTTGATGTCACTCGCATCCTCTTTCTGGTCAAGGCTGACTTCCTTCTCAACATACTGAAACACCAAAGATTACTGATGTTTAGACGACATGGAGCTAAAAGGAGGTAAAATCAGAAGGATGTTGTTTCTTCTCACCTTGGAATAGTCCAGAGTCCCCACGCCAGGGTTTGAGTCGATGTGAGCTCTCACGAGAGAAGCGATCATGCTCACAGGAGACACAGCGATGGCCACATCCTGAATGACTTTAGGTTTGGAAGGTAAGCGTCCCCTTCGTCCTTTCAGGCTATCCGTCCTTACAACTGTAAGAAAAGATGGCATCAGCTGTTATATTTAAACCTTTCTCACTGGACACCCCCCTTTCCAGTGTGTGTGGTTGCATTTGTAATGACAGTGCAGTGTTTCTAAGCATGGCACATTTAATTTGAAGACACTAAAACATGTTTTCGTTACATCTTGTTGGATTTCACTTTGACCTGATGATGGATTTTCTTTACTTATAAGGCTAAATATATTTCTAATACTGGGAAGAGGCTGATACTTTTCCAATAGCAGTTTGTTTTTGTTTTCCTTGTGCTCACCTTCTCTGACCATGCCCACAGCGAGACACTTCTGGAAGCGGCAGAACTGGCATCTATTTCGCCTCCTCTTGTCCACAGGACAATCCTTGTTAGCCAGGCACACATACTTGGAATTTTTCTGTACTGTTCGCTGTAAAGCAAGAGGAGGAATTACTGTTAACTTTGCACACAAGCCCTCAGCTCATATAAAGTGTGTGTTTTAATCAGATAACTTGGTTCCAAACAGTAGTCTGGTCTGATTACCTTGAAAAACCCTTTGCACCCCTCACAAGTGCGAACCCCATAGTGCTGACAGGAGGCGTTGTCTCCACACACAGCGCAGCCGCCCTCATTTCCACCTTTCAGTTTGGGTGATAAGCCTCCATCCAGCTGTTCGCTGCCATCAAGACTACGTGCCTGCTCCATTGCCATGGCAGGGAAGGTCAGTGCAGATGGGTGAGGATGAGTCACACCAAAAGGTTCCTGCTCCTGTAAAAGTGTCTGCCCCAAGTGAGACATGTCCTCCACAGACCCGGAACCAAAAGTGAAAAAAGATGGTGCGTGCGACGCTGAGGTTTCCTCTGCTGCCCAGTAGCCTGGACTGGGTGAGTATGGCCCAAAGGCTGAATCCCAGTTAGATGTTTGCTGACTCTGAAACCCAGGCGTAGAAGGAGACGAAGCAGATGCTGGGCTGCCAAAATAATCTGACCCACTGGGGGACACAGCCTCATCCGGGTAACTCAGCATGAAGTGTCCAGGGTAGCAGCCGTACACTTGGAGTTCATCCAGCTTGAAAGGACTCTCCTGCCCAGGGGCCGGAGTTATGTGGGCCGGGGCGGTAGTGAACTGGCACGAGTATGCGTCAAAGTCTCCTGCAGGTGTGCCCACCAGAGAGCTGATGCTCGGCAGCGAAGGAGCAGAGAGGTGGTCCCTTGGGCTGCTCATGTCCACAGCTAATCTGGAGATGAAGTCTGTGCTCTGAAGCTCAGAGCTGCTGAGGTTGTTCTCATAGGACTGGGGATGTATGCAAGTCATAGCTGCAAGACTGAGACATGCGGAATAAACACGTTAAAGGAGCTAAATGAGATTACACTCTATCAAACTTCCAGCTGGCATCCACTAATCTGCCATAAGATACAAAAAAGTAATACTTTTTCCCCTTCTTAAAGTCTTAAAACAGCTTCCTACTCTTAAAAGCCTCTTTGCATTTTCACATCAACATTTCCCTCAGTAATAAAGTGGAAACAGACTTATTATAGACAGGCTGGCAGAGACCGTGGATTGGGGGAACCCCTGGGTTTCCGGTGCCTTATTTTAACTTTGTTGTGTCGCCATGAGGAGAATTAGCATCAGTCATTTATAAGAAAAACCTAGAAAGTGATTTTCTCTTTAGAGAAATGGAGAACTTGTCATGTATGACTTCGTAGTAAATATAGTACCGCCTGCAAAGTGCAGCCAGGTTGACTTTCAGGCAGGGTGTGTAATGCCAACTTGCACATGTGCCCACCGAGTTGTCATACTTCACACTCCAACTTATAAGGAAAGCTTATTCAGCACACACCAGAATGGATTACAAAACAGAGTTTAGGCTCATTTTACAGAATATCTGTGCAGCTAGAACCTCAAATTTTACCTTTTTTTCCCCCTAAATGAGTAAGACATTAGTCTGTTTGTTTGCAGCAGTATTTAGGAAGTAAATAAAACAAGTTTTTTTTTTTTTTTAAATTGTTGCAGTGTTCAAGTCTGAAGTATGGAAGTTTAAAATGCGTTTCTTACCTCTCTGGTCCGTCTAGAAGTGTTAGAAAACTATCTGTCACTCTAAAGATGAGTGTCTGTCATGTTCGGTGCCTCTCAGCTGAGGAGCAATCCCTCCTTCACCTTCCACATCTTCTCTTATAGCGTCTGCGCGCTGTATCCATGACGTCAGGCAGAGGTTTCCATACAAGGCTGCGAGGTGGGCGGGGAGATTTCCAGGACGCAGCCAATCCGCGCCGCGCCTTCAGAGAATAGTCGCTGAATGACGCACTACGGGATTCCGTTGACGCGCATACAGCGAAGAACCGCAGCATTGTCCTCCAACACACACACATACACACACACACACACACACACACACACACACACACACACACACACAGACAGACAGAGAGAGAGAGAGAGAGAGAGAGAGAGAGAGAGAGAGAGAGAGAGAGAGAGAGAGAGCTCTAAAACTCAATAAGTTAGAATGAGACTCTTCCTGTGCAGGTAGCTACAGCTCTCAGTTCTTAATAACCTAACTCACCACAACTGTCTCGTTTGCTATATCGTGGTTTGTCTTGCAGATTAAATGGAAAAAGAAAGAAAAACAGACAAGAAAAAAAAAGTTATTAAATCATTGTCGTTACTTAGAAACAGGAAGTTAGTTGTTTTTTTTTTTTTTTCAATTTTTGTGACAGAGAGAGAAAAAAATCTCTAAATTGCATTTTTATCTGATGTTCACCTAAAAAAATAGGTCAACTGTAAAGAAAAGTTTTAAATATCTTTTATGGCTAGCTTTGAAAAGTATGTGACTGCCTGGAAAAATGCTGACAAAAAAAAAAAAGAAAAACAAAGGTAAAGATATAAAAAGAGTAAATGCTCCTATGAGGGACTGATGCAGTTTTACAGTAGTTACCTTGTGTGAACTGTTAAAGTTTATGTATTGTTCCAAATATCCTGGCAGAAAGGAAACTTTTACCCCTAAAAATCCTGAATTTTCAGCTTAAATAAGTTTCATGAAAAAAAGACTGGACTATTTTTTACTGGAGCCTTGCTGGTGTAACTGGACCAAATTTATTTAAAAAAAAAAAAAAAACTTAAAACTAAAAGAGCAATATAGTGCAATCTAGTCTAATTATTTTAATTTTAGCCCTTTAATGTTTGCCCTATGAAACAAAGCAAAAGAAACTTTTTTTTTTTTTTTTTGCTTTTTAAAAGTGTTTTTCTTTGGACATTAATAAAATCAACCAACGTTAGTTAATGATAAAATGATGATAAAATGGACCATATCAGAAACAGCCATGGGGTATATATATATATATAGATATATATATATAGATATATATCTATATCTCGTTTCAGGTTGTCAGGAGATCACCTCAGTTTTCACCTTGACTTCATGTTTTCTCAAAGCATCCTCGACCCCCAGCGTGTCTCTAATGAGTTGCTCATCTCTGTCTGTGGCCCCATGAGAGGAAGAGGTTTTTTTATGAGCTGGTTCAACAGAGGAAGCGGACTACATATGCACGCACGTGTTAAGCTGCATTTGTGACTACGGAAATATAGAATATTTAAATAAAAGGAACGGTTTAGTTGTGAAACTGAGTGACAGGGTATGTATGTTGGAGCCACTGTGGTGCAGTCTGTGTTTAAAAAGAAACTTATTCTTTTCTTTCTTTTTTTATATTTATCCGTTTTATTGGATTTTAAGCCGATTTTCTTTAGAAAAATCTCTGTGACATTGTGCCTGTACTGGCTGGGCTTCCCTGCTTCAAAGTAACTGATTTAATTTGTTATCTGATCTTTACTATCAGACACAGCATTTTCCTACAATTGATAACAGTCGGTCTGACATCAACATGATCACTTCTGTGGATCACCTCTGGGCACATTTCAAGTCATTTGTTTGAAGATGTCATCAGCACATTAACATCTGCTCATCAGTTTCCATGATGAGCAACGTCGTGCACATCTGTGTCTCACACATGCGCGACCTGCTGTTGTTATGTTAAGAGGAAGTTCAGTATTGCTGAAAAAAAATCAAAAATATGGAAAAAAAAAAACCTCAGGATCTTTATTTAATCCAAAGTTTTCTAAATATGTGTGAGTATATTTATAGACTCAGCCTTGATCACAAATCTGTCCACACCGACTGAAGAGCTGCAGGGGATCCACGAGGAAGCTCTGCATTGTGATGAGACTGATAACAGAAGGATGCTCTGTACACTGTTTTTCTTGAGCTGTTGCAGCTGTTGAAGTCAGATCCCCGGTAGTTTGCATGCAGATTTAAATGAAGCAGAGATGATGCTATCAAAGTTGCTTTGCATTTTTTCCAGTCCAAAGAGAATTTCCCATCTTATTTGCAGCTATTCTTTGTTGACATTTGACTACATAGCCTCATTCAGTCGCTGTCGATTTATTCATGTACAAAGTAGATTTCAAGGTTTCCAAAAATATCCCAATGAGTAAAAAAAAATGTCCTACGTTAGGGAGTTAGAATAAACTCCTGTAATAGCCAGGTTGATTCCCATTAGGTTGTACACAGCAGGTCAGCACAGGAACATGCTCCAAGCATGTGTCATCCCTCCTGTTCTGCTAAGTTAGTGTCATCACATAAACTGTGAAGATAATATCACTAAATACTCAGCTGCTGTTTCCAACTTGGCAATGCAGCAGCCTGACAGTGAGATTTTTTAAATCAGGCGACGAATTGTGAGCACAAGTGGAAAACTAGGTCTGCACGTGGTTCATCTACTAGATCCATTAATACACCATCTTCTCACACATTCCTCTGACAACAAACCAAGCAACACCCGCCTCTTGACTCCTTGGACACGCTGTCTGTTTTAAGACTTGCAGATAAATTTGTGCCTGACACAGGTCATATTCTGCACTCAAAATATCTGCTTCTCGCAGCGGGTAGAACATCAGGACGGCTTGCAACAAGCTGATCAGGTTCAAACATGCCTTTGTGCTCTCTTACTTCTTCATGCCAAGCAGTCACATATATTCTTTTTAATGGGGTGTGCCAGGTGTGCGCTGTTTGCATGCAACCAGATATGGCTATCTGTCAATCACTTTTTACAGTCATGTGAAGAAGAAATTGCAACCTATTCAATTTTTAGTTCTAACAAATCACCTGGTCCTCATAAAATTAGCTTAAAGACATTATTAGATGAACAACAGCCAATTTATTTGCTGTTAAGTTACACGTATCTTACAAAAACTAAGTAAAAAAAAAAAACCACAGAAGTTCTACAAGTACCCCTTATTGTTTCCAAAAGAATTAAGAGGGTCAAAAGCAGCCATGCGCTGCTAATCTGGGAAGAATTGTAATGTAATTTCCAAACTAATTGGAGTCCATCTTTTGCACTCAGAAAGAATATTTAATAATTTAGCAAGATTATTGCTCTGTTTGACCCAAAAAATGCACACAGAATTACCCAAATCTCTAGAGAAACATATCAGACTCCTGTTAGCTAAAGGCTAAAGTTTATGCAAATACAGACAAAACAAGAGGAGCTTATCATGGAAGGGTGGCATTAGAAAACCTTTTTCTTTTAAAAGAACATGGCAGCACAGTTTAGGTTTGCAAATTTTAACAAAGCACAAGTCTTCTGGAGCAATTTCCTTTCAAAAGTGTTGATGTTTGTTCATAATGCAGAACCTTACGTTTGGTGAAAACCAAACACATCATATCAGCGACAACACAATGTTGACAGTCACACACAGTGTTGGAGGGGTGATGACTTGGCCTTGTCAGTAAGCCGACAGTGAACTCCTCTGGATAGAAGTTTTTTACAGTCAAACATGAAGCTATCTGTGTGGCAGCTCAAGCTTGGACCACACTGACTCATGCAGCAGGTTCGTGCACAAACACAGCAGCAAATCAATAACAAAATGATTGACAAAGAAAAGAATCAAGGGTTTGCAATCACCCAGCCGATGTCTGAAGTAAGTGGGACCTAAAGAGCTGTGGAAAGACTTGGTTTTGCTTTTATTTCACCTGTCAGATGTACGACTCCTTAACTGATAAAATGATAAATGACAATGCACAGTGCTACATACAATGCACAGTGCTACACTTATTGACAATATTTTTACAAATAATATGGAGTCTACTAACGTCAGTGGTCTGCTGATCTGTGATATAACTGATCATCTCCCTATCTTTTTAGTGTATAACGATAATAATAATGATAATAAACACAAATCGCCTAAAAAATACAGGTACAAACGAGTACAAACTGAAGAGTCAATCAATTTACTCTATAATGACTTGGTCGAACATGATTGGAGTGCTGTTTACAGGAAGAAAGATGTGAATGGTGCGTTTGACACTTTTTTGGAAATCTTCTCTTCAGCATATGATAAAAGTTGTCCAGTTCGCCAGTTTTGTATAAACAGTACATCTGTGAAATGTCCATGGTTAACTAAAGGTTTGCAAAATGCTTGTAAGAAAAAAAATACTTTATATAAGCAATTCATTAGATTAAGAAGTGAAGAGTCTGAACATCGATATAAAACATGTAAAAATAAATTGACTGATATATTAAGAACTAGCAAAAAATTATATTATACCGATTTATTAAATAAAAATAAAAACAATATTAAAGAGGTCTGGGGGATACTTAATAAAATAATTAAAGGAGATACAAAAAATAATTCATATCCAAACTATTTTATTGATAACAATAATGATAATTATAATATGAAGGAAGTGGTTCAAAGTTTTAATAGCTTTTTTGTAAATGTTGGTCCAGACCTGGCAGCAAAAATTCCTCATTGTAGTAGCAACAAAACAGGTTCCTTAATAGAAATAAACCCAAAGACAATGTTTCTTTTGGGAGTAACAGATGAAGAAATTATAGACATGGTGAACAAATGCAAAAATAAATTTTCTACTGATTGTTTTGACATTGATGTGTCATTGATTAAACGAATTATAAATAGTATTGTTAAACCCTTAACGTACATTTGTAATCTATCTTTTCAAACTGGAACATTTCCCAACAAAATGAAAATTGCAAAAGTATTGTCACTATATAAAAATGGAAATAAACACATTTTCACTAATTATAGACCTGTCTCCCTGCTCCCGCAATTTTCTAAAATATTAGAGAAACTGTTTAACAGTAGATTAGAGAATTTTATAAATAAACACAATTTAATTCATGAAAGTCAGTATGGTTTTAGAACAGCGAGGTCAACATCAATGGCCATTATTGATGCAGTGGAAGAGATAACAAATTGCTTGGATAAGAAGAAATATGCAGTTGGTATATTCATTGATTTGAAAAAAGCTTTTGATACTTTAAATCATAGCATTTTACTACAAAAATGGGAAAAATATGGCATTAGGGGAGTAGCTCTAAGCTGGATCAAAAGCTATTTAACTGAAAGACAACAGTATGTGAAAATGGGAGAATTTTCATCAGGGTATTTGGGCATTGGGTGTGGGGTCCCACAAGGATCTGTTTTGGGCCCAAGGCTGTTTAATTTATATATTAATGATATATTTCAGGTGTCTAAATTACTAAAATTAATCTTATTTGCAGATGATACGAACATATTCTATTCTAATGACAATTACAATGATTTGATTCATATCATTAATTGTGAATTAAAGAAAGTGAAAACATGGATGGATTTGAACAAATTATCTTTAAACTTAAATAAAACTAAAGCAATGTTCTTCGGAAGCCACAATGTAAATGTAGATTCAGTGATAAAGATTGATGGTGTTGATTTAGATGCTGTGTCGGAAATTAAATTCTTGGGCTTAACTATTGACAGCACATTAAATTGGAAATCGCACATAAGGCACATACAAGGTAAACTTTCTAAAAGTATTTCAATCATTAACAAAGCCAAATACTATGTAGATTATAATGCCTTACTGTTGTTATATTGTTCATTGGTCTTGCCGTATTTAACTTATTGTGTAGAAGTGTGGGGAAACAACTATAGAAGTTCACTGAATCCCCTCATAATACTCCAGAAACGTGCTGTACGAGTTGTACACAAGGTGGGATATTATGACCACACTAATACTTTATTTTTTCAATCGAAATTGTTAAAATTTTTTGATTTAGTTGACTATTATACAGCCCAGCTTCTATTTAAAGCTAATAAAAATGTTCTTCCGGTGAATCTTCAAAAACTTTTTAGGCAGAGGGAAGGGGAGTATAATCTGAGGGGTTGTGGTAATTTCAAAGTTAAAGCAGTAAGAACCACTAGAAAAAGCTTGTGTGTGTCTATATGTGGGGTTAAGCTTTGGAACCAACTGGGATCAGAACTCAAGCAATGCCCAAATATTCATCTGTTCAAATCAAAATTCAAAAACATGATATTGTCACGGTACATGAATGAGAACTGAGTTTGTATGTTTACTCATTAAATGGTGTTCTTGTCTATTGAATGGTTAGTAGTAGAAAATACTGTGAAGTATGTATAGTTATTTCAAAAGTGTCATAACCTACATATTTACTGTATCATAATAATGTATTATATCTTTATTACTAGAATATTGATCAATGATAACTCAGTGATATAATTGTATACATGTATTGTTATTATTGCTGTTATTATTTTTTTGCTATATCATCAACATATATAATACCTTCAATTAATTAACGTACAAGTATTATTATGATATCTTCAAAATTATATAATACCTTGATATTGTTATAATATTATAAATGTATAATAAATATAATATTAATATAATGTAAATGTAGTATCAATATTCTATCTATATAATATGCTATATCTAAATTTCTAATATATATATATGAACAAAATTATATATATATATATGTATATATATATATATATATATATATATATATATATATATATATATATATATATATATATATATATATATATATATATATATATATATATATATATATATATAAGTAAATGAGAATGGTGCTATCTTAATGAATTACACACACATAGCATAATTCTTAGTGAAGGGCAGGCAAGGGGGGTTCTGCTGCTGAGAGGTTATCACCTTTTAGTAGTAGACCCCAAATCTTGTCTCTTTTAATGCATAGTACAGGACACTCAGCCAATGGTGGTACTGTTGCCAGGGGACTGACCCCCCCTGGCAGCAGGTCCACTGAACACCTGGCCCTTTGAAGGGACATCACGCTAAAGTACTTAAAAAAATTAATAAATAAATAAATTTAAAAAAAAAGGGTATTCAATTCAAAGATTAGCCATCAGTACCATTCAGTATTAATACTGTTGATAGAGTAAATACTAATTGTGTTGATATATGGCGGTGATATGGTAATGGCAGTAATTCTGATAATACAACTAAATGTATTCAATTATATCTTATGTATGCATATTGTCTAATATTGTATATGTAATTCAAGACTAATTGATATCATAGCATGTGAATATACATATTTTATGCACTTACTTCAACTAAAAAACTTAATTATTGCAACCTAAATATGCATATGATGACGAGGGGTGGGAATTAATAAGTTTTCTTCTTCCCACTCCTTTTCGAGGTACAGTTTTTATTTATTTTGTTGCCCAAAATGGGTATACTGTATGAAATACATACACAGATACATATACTATTCTTATTGTATCTACATATGTGTGTATTTATATATGGGTATATGTTTATGTATGTATATGTACATGTGCGTGGGTGTATGTATGTATGTATATATATATGCAGGTGTGTGTATATGTATGTATGTATATATATGTATATGTATATATGTGTGTGTGCATATGTATGTATATGTGTGTGTATGTATGTATATGTATGGGAGTATATATGTCTGTATGTGTATGTATATGGATATGTGTATGTTTACGCTTTCTTATCTGTCTCGAAATAAATTCATTCATTCATTCATTCATTCATAAATAAACTAATGAGGATGACGATGATGATGCATTAGATGCAATGTTGTAAATGAGAGTGTGCCAAAATTCCTCCACAATAACATGAGAGGCTCATGTCACACAAGAAAGATCGATTCAAGCCATTCAACTAAAGCTGACTCTGCAAGCCATGGAACCATGAGGTGCACTTATTTCTTAACACAGTTTTTTTTTAAAAAAAATTTTATTATTTCTTGTTTTTTTTTGTTAATAAACATAAATAAATAAATAACACAGCATCGAATCTCATATAGTGTTTTCTCTAAGGTTGCCTTTACCTCATTTTAAGACCTGCTAAGAACCAGATGATTCATTATTATGTCCTGATTCTTAAAACTGTAGAGAAGAAACAATTATGTGTCACTTGACTGGATTTAATGGCGAGTCTAACTCATCCTGTCTGTGCGCTTAAATTCATTGAAAATAATTAATTTAGTCATTCATTCATTCATTATCCTAACTGCGTAGTCCAATAAATAAAGGGTTAAAACTAATTAAAATTCATTTAAATATTCTTCTACACAGTGGAATGATAAGTCAAAACAGTTGAGCTTACAAGCTGTAAAATTCAGTTTCTGTTAAGATTTTTTGACAAATAAAAGTGAATTTTGAGGTTTTAATGCAATGTTGGGTCATTTAGACAAAATGTCTCTCCGGTATGTCTAGTTTTCTGGTTATTTCTTTAAATATAAAACCATATTTGACTTGAAAATTCAATAAGAAAGCTGAAACTTTAGGCCAAAATACTTTTCCTAACACCGCAAATCCTCAACATGCAGGACAACTCAGCAGCAAAATCTCTAGAAATAAATTAACGATAAAATAAATTAAATTAGAATAAAAGTTTTTTATGCGCATCATTCAGAATAATGTGAAAGAGTTTATTATCCCTGTAAAGGCTTAAAACATGAGAAAAAGTTTAGATAAAACTTGAGTCATTGGCACGTGACTTCCAAACATCATCATATGATTCTGACAGCTTGGGCACCGAATGGAAACATCAGGATTTATTGTGTTTAACTATTCATTTGTTGGGATTTTCCCCTCAAAATCAGCTGGTTTGTCTTCTCTGTTTACATTTTTTAAAGGAGGAAAGAAAACCTTTGTCACTTCCAGTTAGAGCACAAGACAATGATGGAACTAAAGGGGGGGAAAACTCTTCAGGACCACTTTTGCTGAAGTGGTTCAGTCCCAGCTTTCCCCGTTTGGAAGGACGGGTCACATGGGATTACTGAGTGGTTTAAAAAAGATGAAAATGATGTAAATCATGTGATCTGGTCTTCATAGTTACCTAAACCCAACCTAATACATCTGGGAGATTTTGATCTGACGTGTCTGGCAGTTTCTCGTAACCATCTTCAAGTCATTAAATGAGGAAATATCCTGCAGAGGATTGGTCAGTCGACATACTGGCACATTATACCCTGATGATTGCCTTACTTTCAATTTCATTCATGCAAAAAATGCTGACATCTTGACATAAATATTTGAAATATTTTCAATTTGAAACTATTTTAAAATGATTTTTGTATTAACAGACACACAATAATGTCCTTTCTAAATGCAGATACATGAGAAGTGGTTTTAAAAATATGCAGAATATTCTGTATGCTCCCTTTCACACCACAACATGGAATATGTTGCAAAAAGCAGAAATGCCGGATCATGTAATGACCGTATTTAGAGAAGCTCCTGTCTGTCTGTATCCATGACGAAAACAGGATTACGTCTTTTTGCGACTCTTCCTTTTTTTTCATCCACACGTGAAAGTTTTTTATATCACTCCCACGTTCCTGTACGAGGCTTAAGTCACCACTGTCCTTATCAGGTTCCACTTTCCAGTGTCAGATGTAAAGATGACCAGAGAAGCAAATATCAACCATGGCTCGTACTTTTATAAACAGATCCAATAAATTATGACCTTCTCTTTTTCACATATCCAAACATTTTAATATCTTATGTGTGTATGCATATAGGAAAGAACAACCACCCCTTTGTTTTTAGTAACAAGTGTGTGTGTTGTGTGAGAGAGTTTATAATGAAACACTCCAGAACAGGAACAAGTGACATCTTATCCGTTGTGTCTGTGGTCACTTCAGAGTTCTCCATTTTCGCTTACATTTGCAGCATTAAGGGGAGGCCTAACATGCCATTCAGGCTCCATCTGGTGGCTCAAACTGGAAAAGGGGCTTAATTTAAACTGGACATCCATGCCAGTGTAAGTGGTATGAAGCCAAAAAAGTTGCTGATTTATTGGAGCTGAATTAAAATGGAATCCTGCCACACCGTCTTGTGATATAATCCACAGCTCCAGTAACTTGTGGTGTCCCGTCGAGAAGCTACTTGGTGTCAACTTTGATGTGTACAAGTTTTCGGTTTCCAGAAAAGACTCAGCACCAATGGTCCAAAAGTATTTTAAGTCCCACTTACTATATGTACAAACACAACAGTTACATGAATATTATAATGTGCACATTTATCCACCAGAGTGACTGAAGAGATTAGAATAGATGCAAACCTGTACTTTATAGTTTGTGTGAAATCTGTGTAATTTCCCTTTAATGATGAAGGATGTAGAAGCCAGAGCTCAGGGTTGTTTCAGGTTGAGATGAAATGGATGGGCTGTCCAGCTTCTGCCTTATGTGTATTTATTTGATTGGTAATTATGATTAATGAGGAAAAAAACAGTTGCATTTTACAAAACTTTGTTTTCTAAGATGAAACATTTGTTTTTGTTGTATCCCTTAACTCTGGATCATCATTGAAACGCTTGTTTGCTAAGGCATATTTTAGCTTAAATCTTGTATTTTGCAGAGATAAGGTATGTTGAGTGTTTTAGAATTAGTTTATTAACCCCTTTATATTCAATAATACCACATTAATGCTTTCCTATACTAATTACAGTTTTAGGCCCCATCTTAGCTGAACTGACTAAATGAAATGTGTGGCTGGAAATTTCACTTTATGTAGCTAGAATGGCTGGCAAGCAGGGGGGTCATACCAATGCTGTTTATTGAACAATTTTAAAACTAAAAATAAGCAGACAGGAAATAAGGTGATAAGATAGTCATGCTGAGACTGGCGAGCCAACCATTCACCACCAGGGGGCTGGGGGTAAACCAATAAAAAGAAATTGAAATCAACACACTTCAAATTAAAACGCCACATTAATAACTACATACTACCAAATCCCACATCACCCTCTAAAGTGAACTCCCAGCATCCTATCCAGTCCTGTGAATGGAGGACCACTGCAGCACTAGAAACAGAGGAAGACAGAATGTTAAAACTCTAGAATAAAATCCATAAACCTAAAATATGGAATAATAAAGTAAAACAAACAGCAGCCAGTGTTGTGCCTAAAAGACAAGCACATAAAAATGGTCAAACAAATATGTCAGATCCACACAATTAAAATATTAATACAAATACCTCGAAGTTTTCACCCCAACACAACCCTAACAATTAAAATACTAATAAAATGATAAAACAACTATAAAAACCCCAAAAGTCTCTTAGCAGAAGCACAGAATCAAAAGTCAGGGGTGTGCATGCTGGGATTTTAAGCAGATTGGATTCCTGCAGTCGCACCTGCTGCCAATCAGTCCTTCCTCCAGTTTCTGTTCTCTGATTGGTCTTCAGCTTCTGCAGAATCCCAGCGCCCCACTGCTGCGTACATAATTAATTAGGTCTGCATATCTGATAAATGGTGACAAATATTCTTCACTTCCTGCTCAGTGTGTGTCGATTAATTCACCTAGAAGCTGTGGAGGCTTAACAAGAAAGAAGACACCTCTTCCCAAAAGAGATTTTGTTATGTCACAGAGGGAGGATGAAAATAATACTCTTGGCTGAGTTTCATGTACCTGCTTTGGTTTCACCGTGTTAGTCTTGTGTACGTTGGGTCGCCGTCCAGCTGTCATAATTTACCAGCATGTCCTGGTGTGAAGCTGCATCTTTAATAACTGGACCTTTACTGGGCCTTGTCTTCATAACGTTCACCAGGAACACGTTAACCTGGTGACTTGTGAAATTAGCTAATCATCTTTACTGATTGGGCTAAGAAGGCGGTTCAGTGTGAACGTTTCTGAAGCTCCTGATTACCTGGATTCTTACTATGTTCCTGCCAGTGAGCAGAGATTTTGCCAGAAGGGTCTGAATTTAGCATCTTTCTGCTTGAATCCACATGTCCAATATGCTGCTTTGTGTATTTATTTTGTGCATTAACTTCACCAGCAGAAGATCCATAGCTATTATTATTATTATTATTATTATTATTATTATTATTATTATTATGCTATTTTGAATAAAGACATGCATAGATAAAAATCTCATGTATTCAAAGGAAGATAAACTAACTTCAGCAGTGTGAAGTTTCACCCTAAATGATTGAACTGATTCCCCACTGGAGGGCAGCATCCTGACACGACTGAACTACTTTTCACAGAGCTTTAATCATCTTCCTGACTTTACCAAAAATTAAATGACATGCAGTTGATTTTAGCAAAGATATGAAACCGAATTAGTTGTGTAATACAATGCAAATTAGCAATTTTAAAATAGTTTTAATGAAGGGTTCAGACTCTTTTTGCTATAGGTTTATAAAGAACATGTAACAAAACACTAACTTTCTTCAACACTGTGAAGACTAAATAGTTATTTATATGGCACTTTTCATACACTGTGTACCTCAAAGTGCTGCACAAACTAAAAATAAAATATATTTTTATATCAGCAAGTCGCCCTAACCCACCAGTCACCAAAAACCAGACCTAAATGTTAAATTAAAACATCTAAACCACACAAACAAACATAAATACTCTTTCATGTGGGCACTCAACTCAGAGGAATATGAGACCAATTTGGGTCAACACAGAGAAGAAAGTCAAACACAAATAAACAAACTGAAATTTTGTGCTCATGATCGACTTATATTATTAAAAAGTGCCATGATACACCATTAGAGATGAAGATGATGCTGCAGTATGACGATATGATTGCAGTGTATAGTTTTTTATCATTTTTCCACACGTTTATCACAGTTTTGCTCATTAATCCACATCTGGTAATAAATCTGTCAAACTGTCAATGCTGAACAATAAGTTTCTGTCCAGATTGGATGAAGTGAAAATAAAATATCACCCACTGTGTCGTAGTCAGAGCCATTTTTCTTTTCAGAGCACATCTTCAATCATAAGCTCTGTCGTTTTGCTTGTTTTTGTCACCACAGAGGACGACAAACTCCTTTCTGTCAGCCGTTCGTAATTCACAAGAATGTCCCCCTTTGAGCCTTCCCACTCTCACATTCCTCCCTCATCAGCTGCCCACATGCTCTCAGTGGGCCACACACACTGGGCTGCTGCGCTCAAGAGACACGTCTGTCCGTTTCAGTGTGCCACAACAACAGACTAACGCAGAAGAAGTAAATATCTTCAGGGAGTTTGGGCACTGAATTACACAGGAAAAGTAAATAGTTCCGCTGTCTCCTGGAAAAATACATTAAAACTAAATTAGTTTTGCTTGGTTTGTATTAAACACTAAAAGACATGACTGTTTCCGACAGGACTGAAATTGGGCGCCTGCACCTGCAGAGAAATAAGATCCTCCCTTAAAAAGGATGTATGGACAGGTTTCCGTTGCTAAATATTATTTTCACTTTCACATATCTGTAGGATATCCATCTTATCTGTACTGATTGCACCTGTCTGTAAACTGTGTATCGATAACAGGTTGGATGAAAGCGTTTTAAATGATCTTTCATCAGTCCACAGGACGGTTTTCGGTTTCAGATTAGCTCATCTTGCATTAAGTCAGACTCAGCAAAGTCAGGATCTGAAGTTCTAATTCCTGAGAGCCACTATCTGCAGGTTTTTGCCCTCCTTCAGCACACATGATTTAAATGAATGGATAAATGATTAAGAGGCTTATGAGTAGCTGGAGAAGTTGTTGTAGAGCTTTATTTAATAGGAATCGGGTGTAGGAGCAGGAAAACATAAAAAAAAAAAAAAAAAAACCCTGCAGGATAGGGGCCTTTTAGGACTGGAATTGGACATCCTAGATCAAATAACTTTTTTTAAATCCATGCATCAGTGGAATAATTTCGTTCTATGGCTCAGAAGTCATCTTGAGTCCATACAGTAATTTTTCATGGCAAAAATCCTCATGATGTTGTCCATTCTATGCAGAAATGTCCAAGGAGGCCTGTTTAGTGTTTTAGAAAGTGGTAGATATTTATTTACCTATAATTCTGAATTATTCCGTCTATGCTCTGTATAATAACCAATCCTGTCATAAAACTGTTGCAAATTAACCCTATTTGCTGTTATTGTCTTGAAGCTTTCTAAAAACTTCAATTGCAACACTTTTACATTTTAGATCGCATCCTGTTGACGAGGTTAAAGGTACAGTGTGTAAGATGTACTGACATCTAGAGGTCATATTTGGCATTGCAATGACTTTAAATACCAAACAAAGCTTTGAATGGACTGTTATATTAATATTACAAACATTTGTCAGATCCACTGGTCTCAGGTGGAGCAATGAATGCAAACGATGCGCTAACATCTTTTAAACCAAGCCGGTACTGCAGTTTTAAAGCTCAGAGGTTCTCACTTCACACAGAGTTGTTTGTCCATTCAGAGACACCGTAGTAAAAAAAAGTAGAATAAATATGTAAGCAAACCTATTCAAAAAGATTTAATCTCATTCTCAGTAAATAAAACACAATTTATTTGAGTAAAATGATTAGATACAAATAGAGTGAATGGGTCTGTAATCAGTGTCCCGGCGTGGATGGATCCCTAAGATATTACTTCCTCATCGTCCACTGAGCCTGGTGTTGCGGTCTAATGTTTGCCATGAGGGGTTGGATGAGAGTGTTTTATATGTTTTATCGATGTGTGTGTTTGTGAAAACTTGAGTGCATGTGTGGCTTTGGGTGAATTATATGTTTTTGTATGTGAAGGTGTGTTTTTAACCTTGTTTTAGCTTTGCTTTCTATTCTGTAAAGCACTTTGTGCTATTTTTTTTATGAAAAGAGCTATATAAATATACTTTGATTGATTAAAGGCAGTATTAGTTGTCATACACAGTCTTTCTAAAGGTTTCCAAGATGTATTTTAGAGGTTGTGGGATTATGATTATGACTAAATTAATTAATAGTTTAGGAGTTTACACTCCTTTGTTATCATAAGTTTCTTGTGGATTGTGAATGTAGGGATAATCCTTTCATAGGTTAACAGTTTACACTGTTCTTTGCAGTTTGTACTAATTTCTAAACTAGTAAAGTAAGTGTAGGTGGGAAATAGAAAAAGAAAAAAGTCCTCTCTAGAAGAAGTATGAAATAAAGACACTTAAGGAAAGTACCTGAAGAAGTGTGCCTGAATGAACAGTTGCTAACACAACAATGTGGTCGCAGCCAAACACAGGAAGCACCGCTGCCTGCGTTCACACTTTGGTTTGGTGTCTCCTCTCATTTGGTTTACAGGGCACATTGTAGTAGTTGCGTTTGCTGTCATAATTGGGCAGAGGCGTGGATGAGGGTGGGGAATGTTTTCACAGGTCCTGCAGGAAAACAGTCAGGAAGCATTACACGAGGCCTCAAACACTCGGTCAAGTCAGAGAGCAGGAGGCGGCGTTAAGGAACTCCTCACAACCAGCAGGTCCTCTCAGGCTTTTTGCAGGCGGTCCTCACTGGTGGACTGTTGCTGATTTTTGTTTTGATTGCTCTCCAGGCCTGGGATGGTCGCCACCAATGACTCACTCACATTGGCTCTTTACTGACTTTGGCGCCTTTTCATAGTTTTTTTTTTTTTTTTCTTCAATGAATTTCCTCTTGTTTTTTTCCAGATACAGTTTCTGGATCAAATAGTGGTGTTATTGTCTCAAAGTTTCCTGGACCTGCTCAAGGTCAGGGGCCAGATGTTTGACAGTAAACGTAGGGACTTTATGAAGAGTTTGTGTACTATGGGGTTGATTGCGCTGACGCAGGTGAAATCCCCAAATAAAACAAAGCCTCGCTTCTTTGTATTTCATTTCAATGGAAGCGACTTTTAGAGGTTGGAGGAGAAAAGTGAGCCACTCAAACCACAGCTATCATTCAACTGGAAATGGATACTGAATTTTACCACACTGTGCCTTGTCTCCTTTCTAATCGCAGTGAATTTCCCCAGTCTCATCAGATGCTGAGTACATCATCACATGACTGCTCGTATAGCAAACTGAAAATAGTAAAGTTTATTATATCTGCTCCTGATTAAACATTAAACACACCAGTTTTTGTATTTCTGGCTGAAATGTGGAACTCAGAAATGACTGTACAGTCTCAGAAAGACAAAAGGAAGAAGCAGCAGCCCACAAACAAACAACCATAAAGTGACAAAGAAGAAAAATAAACTTCCTTTTTTAACCCCAAATAATAAAACAAGTTTTAATCAGATGCAGTAGTTTGATGTAACATGATACTATTATGTGTGTCGTCTTCTTTCATAGTCGTCATTTGACTACCTCATCCCCCTCAAAAGAAAACAGTTGTTTCAATATGAAGTGTGGCTTGTGTCATCACCACAGATGAGTCACTTCTACCTTTTTAGGTTTAGTGTAAATGACTGAGGTGTAGAGCCGGTGGGCATACGAAGAACACTCTAAGCAGCTTATATGAGCCCACACAATACAACGTTTGAAATGTTGTTGTGGATATATTTACAAGTCATTTTAATATTGTTATGGAAGGTTGCCGAGGAGGAGAGGCTGCTTGTGGCATGCCTGTGGTCTACGTCTTAGCATCAAAACAGAAAAGTTAAACTAAGTGGAATCATATTATTTTCTGGGAACACGCTACAGTATCTCTGGAGTCAAGCCTCTGTTTTCCAGGAGCTTAGCTCTTGGAAAAGTATTTAAAAAAAACATGGTGAGTCAACATCCTCTCTCTTCTCACACAAACATGGCAGCTTCTAGCATTCCTGAAAGCCAGACACTCCACGCTGCTCTACAGCCCAAACCATGTTGATTTCATTTGCTCAGACGTGGCGGCATGTCTGAGGACAGGACAATACGCCGCGCTCTGGTTCTGCTGTGGATGTGGACATAGAGGTTGCGTTTGTGCTCCATCTCCTGGAAGAAAAATGTGACGTGCAGAACGGGCTGATCCCCTCCGCTTCCTGTCTTTGGACACAGGAAAAAGTCACTGCGGCTGTTTCCAGCTTTTTAATCCAAGTGTGGATATCTGAACAACTGCATGATGAGCATTCTTTAGTTACAGGAATTGACATGTCATTGAAACAAAAGAAAAGGCCTTTGGGGGATTCCTCAGATTAAACCTTTTCTTGATTAAATTTCTGAGAAGTTTGAAACTGTGGTAGTTGTTTAAAGATACAAGCCAATGACACTTCCTGCCATTGTGTTTCAGTGCTTTCTCTGTCTGCGTGTGCACATTCACAGCTATCAGAGATGTTATATAACAGTGACTGGATTTGATTGGACTGGATTTCATCTTTATGTATTTATTATTAAATTTACTATTTTTGGGTTTTATTTTCTTGAAATACATAAATATAAAAGAATAAAAGTTTTTCCTCTTTATACCCCACATTTTCCAGCTTCCATTTCCTATGAACACTGATGAAAAATAACTTATCAGGTACATTTGCTGATGACATCATTCCGTAGTGTTATCAAATCCCTGATATTACATAACATAACTTGTTAAAGTAGCTCAATGTAACTTTCTGACCTTTAAATGAATGTGTTTCTGACTCTTTCTTTCTTTCTTTCTACAGTCATTTAGCAGAGGCTTTTATCCAAAGCGACTTACATATGAGAGTGAGAACAACACAAGCACAAAGTCAAACAGTAGAGGACATCATAGGAAGGTGCTGGTGGACTGCTGCGAGTCCAGTTGGACCCAGGTGTTGACATGTAGTGCTACCGGCTTTTTTTTTCCTTCCCACCCCACAATATTACCTATGTTAAAATATAAAGAATGAATATCATATTTGTTGCAAAGAACTGGGCTAAGTTCTCCAACTTCTCTAATGGGTTAAACAGGTTAAAAGTGCTCCTTGATGAGCTGAGTCTTTAGCTTGCTCTGAAAACTAGACAAGGACTCTGCAGATCGGACAGAGTTTGGGAAGTCATTCCACAATCATGGCACATCAGAGGAAAAGAGTCTAGCTAGTGAGGTGGTGACATGAGGCGGAGCGTAGCTGTCGAGAAGGAGAGTAGCTCTGGATAAAGGAGTGAATGTAGACAGGAGCCATTTGAGTTATTGCTTTATAAGCCAGAAGCAAGGTGTTGAATTTGATGCGTGCTGAGACCTGAAGCAGCAGAGTAACATGAGGTCTTTTGGCTTGGTTGAAGACCAGACATGCTGCTGTGTTCTGGATCATCTGCAGAGGTTTGACTGAGCATGGAAGCAGAACTGCCAATTGGGAATAGCAGTAATCGATGCGTAAAATGACCAGAGCCTGAACCAAAAGCTGAGTCATATTTTCTGTCAGGTCTGATTCTCTTGATGTTGTAAAGAGCAAATCAGCAAATACGGGCAACCAAGGCAACATGGACCTTAAAGCTGGGGTAGGTAATGTTAAAGAGCTAGCAAGATTTGAAAATGGGACCCTGTCTTGGCTCCTCCCCCTCTTGTTTTGGTCCTTGCGTGATTAGTTAGTTAGCATTAGTTAGAAACAACAATCTCCTGTAGCCTGGACTTGGAATGTTTGTTTGTAGTTGTAGCCGACTGTTATGTTTAATTTTGGCTTTTGGAGTAAGTCTTGTCCATGTATTGTCTGTTGTAAGATAAAAAGAAAAATAACAAATGTTTCCAAACACTGTCCTTTAAACCTGATGAGTAAATGTTATGCTTGTAACAGTAGCTGAAAGGCTAGCTGCTAGCTTCTTTTTCTTATGTTGTTTTATTGGCAGTTGGCAATCAACTCTAGCTGCTAGCTTCCTGGTATATCTGCTGTTTACTGTTTGCCGCCTGGAGAATTTAGTGGCTCAAACTGGTCTGTCTCCTTAAAGTGTCCAGGTGGCAGTGAGACTTTTAGCTTTATGCCACATCATTTCTGTCCTTTAATTATCATGAAAAATAATCGTTTTGAACATTTCCAAATGTAACTAAATCAACATGTGTTATATCAAGATGAACCGATTAAATAGTGAATCAGTTTACCCCTCCTAGCAACTGGATATCAACATGTTGGCCAAAAGGATGATGTTGGAGGAAGCAAGGAGCAGAAGAAATTAAGAAAAATATACAGCAAGGGATAAGACAAATGTCAACATCAGACTGACTTACCGGCTGGAGAGGGCTCAGAGTGCAGGTAAAATGCAAGATGGATGCCAAATTTAGCCGTTGTTTCACTGAGAAAATGTGTAAAAGTTCAGTAGTGCACCTTTAAGCAGTAAATAGAATCAAAATATGTGAGTTCATCACAGTCAAAGCATATTACAGCTCCACAGAAGTGTAGTGTGATGTACTGCTCAGATGATACCAAACTAGAATCATATGAATCCAGATATCCATTCTGTGCTATAAATCTGGATATTGAAAACAGTTATCCATAAGATAAAACCTTAATATGTTAATAAAGGTTATTTTTTACTTACTGGATGACTGTCAAGAAATATGTGTGTTGGTGTGTATGTGTGGTCGAGGGTGGACGTGGCAGAACATGAACAGGTGGTTCCTTATCTGACTTTGTTCTCAAACATCATAAACCCATCATGGAAAAGAGGAAATGAGTTTAACATCTGAACATTCATCCTTGACTGTACTTGTGAGATAAGCCTTTTAGAGGGACACTTTTTTTACTTCTTATTTTGTCCAGATCTACAGCAGCAGTGATGTTTCTTTGTTTTTTAAATAACTCAAGTTTGACTCAAACACAGTCACGCATTAGCTGCACTGACGCCAAGCGTATGATGTACAACATCGTGTTTTACCAATATGAGACATTTTAAAACTAACCCCCTCCATGTGCATCGGGTAAGCTACATGCAGCTGTTGTTCCCTGTGCAGGCAGTTCATGTCTGCATGACACATGAGCCACAAAGAGAAAGAATAGCACATTAAGTGACGAAGTTTCACGCCTGTTACTTCTTCAAACAGGAAATAATATAGTCCAGTTAAACAGTGTGTGTGTGTGTGTGTGTGTGTGTGTGTGTGTGTGTGTGTGTGTGTGTAGTGTGTATGTGGGGGAGGGACATTGAGGTGTTCTGTTACTAAAGGTCACCAAATGAAGATATGTTGAATAGAAAATGTTGTTTAAGTAACTGAACATTTATTGTCTCTGCTACATAAATACATAAACACTCTGCAAATGTCAGATATTTGAAGAATGTTTTACTGTAATAAAACTCAGCTTGTACTCATTTATGGAGATATTTTCTGTCATTCTTCTCAGACTCTTTGTTGTGGAGTAGTCTTGTTCTACTCTCCTTAACCCAATAGAGCCCAGCATGACATATATGATGACTACAGTTTCTGAGACATTTTGCATCACTTTATGGTAAAAACTGCTCAAAATACTGTTGAATACAATCTGATACTTGTCTTCTGCCTCCTAAAAATACCAGGAAGCAGACAATTACACTATAATCCTTTTGACATATCACATGGAAATAAATGGTTGCTGTACCAAAAGTATTTCTAATTTTTTGATACATTTTGTTAAGGGCAGAATATAGACCTCATTTAAAAATTTTTCGTTGTTTGGGGCTTAAAGGGTTAATACATTCACTCAGTTTTCACATGTTACCAGATAGGGTTGTCTAATGTGGATTGTTTTTAACTGTTCTACCCACAGGCATTCATGCATTCACTCATACACCTCCACATAATCATACTTCTACCTCAATGCTCCACTGTTGAGGCTATGGGAGCCTTCAGCTGGCTCACTTCAGACCTGCTGGACACCACCTAAGTTGTGCAAAGTTTTTATTTGGCCACTTCTAGCTGAATAATTTCCACCTGAAGTGTCTTAACACTCTTATAACCTTTGCACCAAGAAATGCCAATTACCCACCTCGTCACGGCGGGACTGAACATTCACTCTGCTTCTTTTGTGCAAATATCTCTTGTTAGCTTGTTAAACTGCAAACTACCAAAGAACAGAGCAGATCAGAGCACGAAAACTGACAAAAAAAAAAGTGTCAGGCTTGTTAAAACTGGTCATTAAAGTGTGTTTCCAGCTACAGGTGGACATGAGCAGAAGGGACGATAAGTGGTTTAAATGTAAATGTCTCATCAGACACACTGCAGGACGCCCACTCAGCTGACTATATCTTTGTCCTGGACATCTGGAAAATTGAATTAAATTCCAATATCATGAGGACATCAGTCACCATGCATGATTTTACTTGCATGGGACACACCAAGAAACAGTGAATACTGTTTTAATTTTCACTTCTGTAATATTCTGGCAGATTTAACATGCAACAGGTTTTTGCAATCAGAAATCACAAATGTTTTATTTGCAGAGCATGGGAAGTGGTCAGCCTTGATGCATCTAAACACCAGATGTAATTTTATATTGCTTTCACCTTTTCTACATTAAATTAGCCAACTAAACCTTAACTTGTACAAGTGCTTCATTTTAAGTCGGGGGTGTCCTGCTCCGGTCCTCCAGGGTCACAATCCTGCAGTTCCACATATCTGTGCTCCAATACCCCTCACTCAAATTAATGAGCCACTGAGCTCAAATTAATTGGCTATTTATTCCATTTAATGTATGTCAAGTGTGTTTAAGTAAGGATACAGCGAAAACCTGCAGGATAGCGGCCCTCGAGGACCGACTTTGGACGGCACATTTTAAATCATAAAATGTATTAAATTCTTATGGAAATGTGAATATTACATTAAAATATTAGTATGAGAAGGGTTTATTATATATATATATATATATATATATATATATATATATATATATATATATATATATATATATATATATATATATATATATATATATATGTATATATATATATATATATGTATATATATATATATATATATATATATATATATATATATATATATATATATATATATATATATATATATATCATGAAAAATTGATCTTCTCTTGAAGTGATGATAAAACACGTTTTCCACCACGCTTTTCTGTTCTGCCCGTTAGTGCACGTTAAAGCTGAGCTAATCTGCTTCATCAGGACTGCGGGGGTGTTTGTTTGATCAGATTTCACAGTCAGCTGCCTGCAACATAAGCAAACAAGTGAACAACGGCCACCAGACTTCAGTTTAAATGTTACTCAACATTTATTGATGCATGGAAACAAATTACCTTTTTCCCGCCGAGGTTCGCCTACTTCCAACTAGAAAGGAAAACCGCAGCAAAAATGTTTCTATTTTGCTTTGTTTAGTCTGAAATTTGAGGTAGATGAGTAAAATATCATCATTTGCATGAAGATATATTATTGACAAAAGAAGTTTGTAGGGGGAACTTTGCATGAATAGGTTTTTATTTATCTGTGAGAGCCATGCAGCTACTAGAAAACTTTATTCATTGTGTGCAAGAGTTTGATAAATAACTCACAGGCAAAAATCCTAAATACAATTTCCAAGCTGTTTATTAACAAAGCTGTTAAACAGAAATTCTGAACACCAGCTCTGAGGCAAGAGAACACTAACCCGCACAAACAAAGCAACCTCTAAAGCTCAAGTTTGCTGCATGAAAACCAAATCGTTATCTCACAAGCAGATATCAAAGAGATGACCGAGCTTTGCATTTTTTCCAGCTCTTCAGATAGTGAAGGTTTCTTTTGTTCAGTTTTGTAACAAAGCTGAGTCATGCTGGCATGTTTGGCTGGTTCCTCGTGCTCAAACGCAATTTTTGTAAGAGTTTTGAAGGGCAACTTCTGTCTTCCTTTTTCCCTCCTGATCATCTTTATTTCACAACTATTGTCCTAGGAAGGTGTCCAGTATAGTTTATTGCAAGTTACCTGTTCTTTCTTTGTCAAACACACCCACACTCTAGCTGTTAGCCAAATATAGACAGCTGTCTGCCTCTAATTTTGTTTTTTTAAGCCCTGCAGTCAGTTGGACTCTCTTATCTTTATGGTGGATTTCCGGCACATTTGTCAACCACATCCTGTGTCTTGACGGCCCACGTAAGCTTCTATCCGTGTATCAGACTCACCGAGGCAGCTTGCCACACCACACCACTTTGTGATGGCAACACTTTCCTTTTTCTGTGACATTTAGCTCCAGACAGGCTGATTTACTGCGTAAGAATAACATTTGTGGATGTGTTTGACTTGTGTCAGTTGAATTATGCATCAAACATCTTAATTTTTAGGTAACTAGAAAACACAAACAATCTAACCAGAGGCACCAAAAGCCCACAAGAAATTGTGACGCACACACTGCTTGAGAAAGGCCATGGCTGGAGCCGTTTCATTGCAGAAGCTCTATTTTATTCTCCGGCTTACTGTTCTCTATGCTCATATCTTGTTGCTGGCAGCTGATAGCTCGACTGGGTCAGCATGCATATCTTGTTTGCCTACTGTGCCTATAGCGATCACAACCTTAGATACTTCTTCCAAACAAAACAAACTCAGTGAAAGGAAGGTTGGGAGATTATTCAACACCAGTGTAGATTCTGGGAGTAGAATTATAAATAAAGTGTCTGTTTCTGTTGTGTCAGCTTGTTCAGTGGGGAACGAAATATCTGAGTCTATAATCAGTATGGGGTTGTAAAGAGACTTAACTGCAAGTTTAAGATGAACATTTCCATCACCAGACTTGCCTCAGCTCATTGGGTTGAGGGGCATGTTTAGCTTTTACTCCACAACTCATTTTAATCCAGGTCTCCGCTCAACTCCATGACAGCTGAATGTTCAGATTCAGAAGTCTACATTGACATTTGCTTGAACAGAGATAGCAGCAACATTCAGTCATTGTACTACTGTATCTGGTGCTGCATCTTTCTAGACCAGATGAAAAACTGAGAAATTAACTGGAACCATATTTAAAAGACAGACTACTTTGTGTCTATAGGTATCTATAAATCTGAGGGAAAAAAAAAAACAAAACACATGAGGAGTTCTCCAAGGCTCCATCTTGGAGCCTTGGAGAACTCCACGTGTTCAACATCTAAATGTGAAAAACAACGAAACATGATACCATAATTATGCAGGTGATAGATTTACACACACATCTCACACGGAGACTATAGTCTGATTTAAACACAGATCTAATGCACTGATCAAGTTAAAGTTTGGATGTGTCAAAACTTCCTTCAGTTAAATGAAGACAGAACTGAAATAATCAGTTTAGAAGCCCAGAAAGAAAGATTAAAAATCAGCACTTTGCCTCAAACTGTTATGAATTACTGTGAGGACCCAGAAATTCAGCCACACACAAGGAGCTGTAAACACTAACCAATTTATTTGTGAATAAGGGATGTGAGATGAGACTGAGCAGAGGATCAATCCAGGTAAATGAGCAGCTGTTAGAGTCCAGGCTTCAAAGACAGGGTCAGGATGAAGGCAGGAGGTAAAGACTGTGGCAAAGTACTTATCCAGGACTAAAGACAAGGCTCGGGGATCCGAAGACAAAGCAAGGGTCTGTGACCAGAAAATGCAAGAAACTAGAGGTGTCCATCGTGGGCAAAGCAAGGTGGGTAATCTTGGGACGTGAAACAGTAGGTCGGCAAATTGAGACAATCCGTAGAGTGCAGGAAAACAACTAGACATGAATCTGCTGATAACCTGGCAGAGGCGAAGAGATGGGAGAGAGTTTAGGTAGGTTGTGAGACATAAAACTGAATTAAACTAATGAGAACAGCAAAGGCAATTAGAAAGCCACAGGTGGATAGAGTTTCCACTGATGAGTGCCAGCAGATTAGGGAAGACACACATTACACACACAATGATGTTAAAAACAAACCATAAAGCCAAATATCTGGCAGAGTTCTGAACCCAGATCTGAATTTCAGAATCACATTAAGTCAGCCTGTTCTCACTTCAATAAAGGACTGATGTCTCAGCAGGGTTTATGCTTTTAACTTCAGTAGACTAGTAGACTCTAACACTGTCCTTACAACAGGGGTGGGGAACCCTGGTCCTCGAGGGCCAGAATCCTGCAGATTTTTCATGTATCCCTGGTCCAGCACTACTGATTCAAATCAAATGGATCCAATAGCTTCATTTGAATCTGGTGTGTTGAAACCATACAATGTATACAAAAGATGGACGGAGCCTCCGGCGGTGAAAGTGAAGCCTATGCAGAAGTGCAAGAAATTGCAGTTCCACTCTATTCCACTAGGGGCCCCAAAACAGAGCAAATCTCCATACACTCCCATATTTAAAAGACCAACTTCACAGCAAAAATAAACATGTTTACAGCCTGGTTCAAAAATACATTTTAGGTTTAATAGGTCAGGTTTACCTTCATCACAACTGTGGGGAAAGTGAACTCTTCCGCATAGAAGTAATTTCATATGAAAATTTGGCATATTTGGGGGGGGGGGGGGGGGGGGGGGGGGGGGGCTTTGGTTGACAGGTACCCGATCTCCTGCTTCAAGAAGGAAGAATGTAGAAAAACCGTGGTTTTTAGCTGCTTAGCAGCGTGACGTAGCTTTAGCACTCTTACCTCCATTAGCTGCTTAGCTCCATGTTGACTCAGTTAGCTCTTAGAAACAGACAGGTCGAGATCGCTAGATGTCAATCATCCACATCACACTCACAGCCCCCCCCCCACACCCTTTTAGCTCCACCTCTTTGCCCATTTTTGTATTTTCCGGGAGAAATATAATAAATAACTAGGCTATTTATTATGACTTGGCTGGAATTAATGTATCTGTAAAGTTCTCTGAGATGACGTTGGTGTGAAGTGGCGTTGTACAAATAAAGCTGAATAGAATTGAAAAACTACTTCAAACTTGAATCATCCCAATTTTTATTGACTGTTGACGCGACTGTCATGAAAACTGTGGTCACAAATTTCTTTGGGTTGGTCAGAAAAAATATAAAAACCCTCTCTCTTTCAGGCTGAATGGGAAGACCTCTGTTAAATTTGTTGGTTTTCTGGCTTACATGTGACTTTTCAAGCTCAGTTCACATTTCACCTAATTTATAAAGAAATTGGGTCACTGTGTAAAATGGAAACAATTTTTTAAATACAGTATTTTACTTCTACAGACATATTCAATGATACCTTATTTGTTTATTGGTGATATTTAGAATTAATCATAATTCATGATTTATTTCAATGTAGCCTATTCAATAAAATATTTTAAAAATATATATATATAATCCTTATTATATTATGTAAATCTTCTACAAACATAGCTGTATCACTTTTTTTTCCTATTTACTGCAAAGGCAAACTTGCATAATTACAATATGTTTAATTACATCAGATATTAATTCATTTTTGAGTGAGTGGAAATGTATTGGAGAACTCGCTAACATCCACTGTAGTGCTTTATTTACAAAATACCATCCTCATTCATGGATATGCAAGAAAAAACTTGTAAATAGGTGTTCACTATAGCGCCACTATGCATGAAAGGGTTAAGATGAGATAATCTGATATGTTTTCTATGTTTAGCAGTGAATGGAAAATTAGTTTCTTGGTGTTGAGATGTGGACTTTGGAAAGGTTATTCAAAATACTAAATGTTAGCTGCTTTAATCATGCTACAACCTTAGTGTGTCCACATTTTAAGCTGATAGTTTGAGGGGTTTTTTTATGACTGAACACCCACTCAGGTTTCCAGGCGACAAACATCCCTAAGCTCTGATGTGTGTATGAGCTTAGGGAACATTCACATCAACCTTTTTGATCCAAATCCGAATCAGTTTGCTCGGAAAGGCTGCTTCATTTGGGGAGCTGTGAATCCACCAAACGACCATTATCAGCAAAGCGTTCCCAGAGCAGGGACTTGCTGCCACCATGATCAACAGTTGAGTGTTTTTAGTGTTGGATGTTTGTTATGACTATAAAACTTCCCCCATGTCTGTTTCTCCCCACGAGGTCAGCTGTTATCTTGAACTGAGCTTGATGGGTTTGGTTTTGAAGCAGGTTCTTCTGTCTTGCGTTACCCATGAAATCCACGGTGATGGCACCAGTTGATACCAGTGTTCCAGCAGCTCACAGCAGATCTGTGCCATGGTGGTTCCTGACAATCACTTCCTCTCAGCCAATGGGTGGGGGATATTTTTGTTTCTTTTTCCAGTTATAGTGCAAATGTAACATCCGTTACATTTGATGATCTTAGAATCGTGGGTTGCTGAATCATGTCTTCAGTCTGCACCACTCTTGAACTCATTGGTCTCTTACAGGTTACTGGTATCACTGGTGTAACCATTTTATGATAAGAGGCAAGTTGTTCTGATTCCAGGATGAATAGCTGTACTGCAACAGCTAATGCAAATCAAAATAAAATTAAATCCAGGGGTGTCCCGCTCCGGTTCTTGAGGGTCACATCCTGCAGGTATTCCCTGCTCCAACACGCCTGACTCAAATTGATCAGTCATTGTGAAGAACCTCATAGGCTGCTGGATCCATTCAAAGTGAGCCTGCTGTGTTGGATCAGAGATACATTGAAAACCTGCAGCGGCCCTCGAGGACCAACTTTGGACACTCCTGGTCTATTATATTGCATGCAATTAGTTTTGCCAACCCATTTCTATATTTTCACAAAGATCCAACCAGTTGCAACCAATCTCAATCATTAATGGTAAATTAATTCATTTTAAGACATGTAGAAACTTCTTGAACTGATAACTTAGATAAATGTTTGGATATTTCCTCATTTTTCTATGGAAGATGTGAACAGCAACCATTCTATAAGAGAGAAACTTGAGAAGAAATCAATGAAATCTCAAATTTCTTATATCTCTTTTAAACCGAGTTTCACCTGATTAGTTTTTAAAAAACTCTCTAAAGATAATTAACTATTTAGGTACCAAATTAAGAAAACAGTTGTCCTCCCTTCATATTCCTCAAATGATATTAGAATTCAACAGAAAAGAAAGAAAACTTGACTTTTGTACAGTATAGTTTTATATCTTGCATTTTCAGTAAGTGCTGGTGTTGCTTGCGTCTAAAAATGGTCTGTTTGTTTTATTTATTGTGGGAAAATGTAGTGAGGCGACATATTTGCAGTAGTAACCACATGCCTGTGGTGATCCCCTACTGTGTTAATTGCTGAGCATCAGCTGCACCGCCTCGTTCGGCCCCTCTGTTTCTGTGAAACGGCCCTTTCACGCATTGTTTTTAGTGTAGCATCATCATGACTAATTATCGCCTCGTTATGCAGTCAGCCTATTCACTCTAAACTCCTGTTTTTAAGCACCAGCAAGCATGCATAACAATCCTTTATATCAGTGTCCTTTCCAACACCCCCCTCCTGCTGCTTCTCCCTCTCCTTCACGGCAGTCAGAGAGGAGCGCACGAAGAGCTCCAACACATGGCCGCATACCATCGCTCACCATCATCGTCATTGCTGATGCATCTGTGAATGAGCGGCGAAAGGACAAAAGGGATCAACGCTGCAGAGAGTGACCACCATGACCTCATGGGTCAGCTGGGAGCCAGGAATGAAAAGACTCTGAGCATCCCCCACCCACCAAACAAACTCACACACCCAGCAACCTCTCAGGACAACTGAAGCCGCCATGGAAATATGGGAGCGTGGAAGAGGAGGAATCGGCGTTGGCCTGCGGGAAGCTGAAAGAAAGCAGTTGTGTTGGGAATTTCGGGTCATGCTTTTCTCCGCACATTCCTCCCAACAATAAAGTGTGTCAGAGCCGATACAACAGTCTCCATTCTGGACGCCGCAGCAGAAATAGCCTTAAAGCATCCAAAGCCGCACACTAACCTCCAAAACTGGATGACAGTGTGTTTTTAACGGTGGAGGAATTGTGAAAATAAAAAGCTTACTATATTTAAGCATCATATGAAAAGGGAAACAGTCTTTTGAGACGAATTAGGTCTACACTCAAGGTCAGAGAGCTGATTTTAAATCAGTAGCTACAATTCCCACAGGTAGTTGCAGCTACTTGAACAAAATAGCTCTTCTTGCCAGTTGTGCACAGAATAATGAGCGCAACGTCTGCAAATGCCACATACTTTATTTTAGGAACCGTAATCTCAGGTGGAAAAGTAAGGCAGGATCCGAGTCATCCCAAGTCGTCGTCAAACTCGTCTTTTACAAAAACCCTGTTTCACAATTTTCTCCAGCAGTGACAAGTTTTGTGTGCAGTAAAAAGAAAAAAAAATCTTCATTCTGTACATAAACATAACATGTAAAAATAAATAAATAACTTAAAAATCAAGATAAACAGAAGGAAAAGTTGTGTACACACTGGAAGATACCGAACGCAGCCAAATGTTCATCGGTCCAGCCAGTTTGCTTTGGTCCCAAACGCTTCACTTTTTGGTTGATTTGCTGACATCTTTGGTTTAGTTTGATACTCGTTGTGTTTTATTTATTTTTTTGTTTTGGTCTGTCCTCTGACGTTTACTGCTCACAGTTTGCTCTCTTCCTCCTCCAGAGGTCGATTCAAGCCGGGGATGAATTTAAGGATGCGCCTACGGAAGCTCTTCTGTTTGGGTTTCTTTTGCAGCGATCCGAATCCTCCTTGCTTCTCCCCCGAGACGGATGACGATGACGACGAAGATCCCCTTATGTAGCTGCGAGTGCTGGCGCTGCGGGTCAGCTGGGTCTTTGCCGCGGTGAAGAGCTCGCTGGCCGGTCGGAGACGCTGCTGCTTCTGCGGCAGCTGCTTCTCTTTCTTTTTCTCTGCGTTGTCTGAGTCCGCAGTACCGTCGGCCTGGTACAGGCAGGTCTGGTAGAGAGGGTCGTCCTCGGTTGCCGTGCTGAGGAAGCTGGCGCTGCTGCTGGTGCTGCCGGTGCCGCGGAGGGCCCTCTGAGCCGCAGGGCTCGGAGCGCCAAGGCTGCCGTAGATGCCTGCTGACTCCAGGGACTCGTACACTGCAGCATCACTCATCACTATGCCTGCAGGAGAGGAGGGCAGCGTGAGGACAGAACCACCACAGCATCAACTCAAACCTAGGAAAACTAAGGTAGGAAAACTTTAAAGAACACAAACTTGTTCGTTATTTAACTATTCAGATCTCATTTGCATTTAATTTAAGCACAGATTTATTACTGTAGTGTCACCTCATTGTACTTCACTATGCAGCAGGACTGCCTGTAGAACAGGATTAACTCACCACTTGGCCAAAAAAGGTGAATTTATATATTTTTTATTCTTAAAAAAAAAAAAAAAAAAAAATTATTGCAAGAAATTTGGTTAGAAAGCTGATTGTTGAAAACAAGCATGAAGCTGGAACTGAACCCTCAGTACAAAACTAGTAATATTTATTGACTTTTTATTCATTTAAATATGACAAACATATAATATACATATTTTTGTATCAATAATATGTAGTATTGTCAATAATCTGTAATATCAATCCCTTAACACCTGAATTTATTTATCATTAAAACTAAACTGAAGACTGGAAAAAGTTAATTTAAAAGGAAGATTTGAACAAAAGAAATCACAACAATAAATACATAAATAATATAAAAATACATACATAAATAAAAGTGACTAATATCTTGTTGCTAATTATTTTACCTGCATATTTTGAAGACTGTTTGGTTGTTGTTGTGTCATTAGTTAATATCAGCCATCTTATTCTTTCTACAGGGCTACAGGACGACCTACCATGAACAAGCCTCTGCTCCTGCACCATCAACGAGCGATATTCATCCCATTTCTCATGAAGAGTTTGCTGCAAAAAGGAAACAAACGTTATTTAAGTTCATCATAAAAAAAACCAAAAGCACACAGTCAACAGAACAACTTCTATCTAAAGACTGCATGTAATGAACCAACATTATGGTGATTAACACGACTCTTTGTGGTTTTATCATTTAACAGTTTGTACTGAGAAAAAAGATCAAGCTGCAGCAAAAGCAGCGTGTTCACACTGATCTGTAAAATGATGGATTAGTGAGCGAGAAGGCTGCTGTTTTGCAGTGGATTAGTGCTGGACAGCTGCTGTAATCCCAGCTCAGTTAAACCACTTCACTGGCAGCTTGAGCTGAGAATGTCTGCAGCGATCTGCGAGTCGGCTGCACAAACTGCAGACACAACAGGTGGAGCTGCCGAGGGAGACAGGTGTGCAGCGATCGAGCGAGAGGGGGGGGTAGCGTTAATATCTAAGATGCAATAAAAAGCGCGCATGTGCAGAGCTGTTGGACACAGTCTCAGCGCTGAATTACTCAACATGCTTAACACACTCACCTTCAGATACTGCAGCCGCGCTTCCAGCTCAGCTTTTCGGATGGAGTCGCTGTAAACCGTCTCCATCCTGCATGTGAAAAACCAGAAGGCCACAGACTAATTAAGTTTAACAGGAAGCACTTATAAAAACTACAAGGGCAGAAAACAGCACTACAAAACAACCTCCATAGTATGAAAGGCCCTTTTCATCAGCCAGTGGTGGGAAGGAGTCTGTTGCCGTACGGACGTTTACAAGCAGTGAGGAAGAATGAAAAACTGAAACAGTTTCCACTCGGTGACGCTTCAGTGCTACAAACCCCTTTAAATCACAAGTGGAAGAATAACTTATAGAGCTTGTTAACACTGGTAGTTAATGTGGATTTGACTTGTGCATATAGTTTGATGATGTCAGAGTGTAAAACCCGAGTCTGCCACTCTGCTGTGGTTCTTTTTGCAGCAGAGCTGCACTAATTGTCCTTTTAATCTTTTACAAGCAGACACGGAGGCTGAGGAAGCGAGCACACTTCAAATTAAAACACCCACTAAGGAAACTGGGAAACGAGGAGCTCGAACATCATCATGTAAGACTGAGATCATGATGATATTCAACTGAGATAAATAGTTCTCAAATAAACAATTTCTCATATTTTAATCTATGAAGTGTTTCATAGATTTTCAGTTTCGAGCATGGTGTTCTGATTTTGTTTTTTTTTGTAAAGTCTTGTTTTGCCTTTTGTATGACTATGTGAGGAATAAAAAAAAAAAAGTGTAAGACTTTTACTTCCCAGGAGCCTAAATCTAGATATATACACAATGACTACATGAAATAAGGAAATGCATCATATTTCAGAGGGAATTGAAAGTTTCTATTGTTTGATATTGTGCAAGCAGACACCAAACTCTGCTGCCCCGGTGAGAACCAGACTCAAGCAAACTTCCACTTGACGTTGCTCTGATGGGTGAGAAACAACTTAAGCTTTTTTTTGTGTCAACTTATATGAACCACACCTACAACCCAAATGAAGATATTGACCTTTTAAACTTTGTTCATTTCCAATCTGGTTCTGTTTAATGTCAGATAAAAGTGTGTTTTCTCTCACACTAATTAAAAACAGCGGCCTTCTTTAGTAAAGACACGTTTCTGTTGCTGTGACTGAGTTGAGTCCTGTTTGCATCCATGATCAAGAATTCATTTAAAATTTTTTTTTGGTTTTTTTAAATGATGAATGATTATTTAAATGATTTTTCTTTTCTTTTAAAGAAAGGAAAATTTTTTGTTCTGTTAGCAGAATTATATGCATTTTGTATTAAAAAAAAAAAGACTTGGAAGGAAATCAGGCATAAAATATTTCTGCATTTTGTTTTTGTACTTTATTATGAACGCACACAGGTTGTCATGGCAACACGACACATAAACCCATAACCGTGATGTCAGGTATCCCCAAACCACGATTTAATGCTGTAAAAACTATTGTAACAGACATGAATTAATGAAAATGATTGATTTGTATTCCTGTTTCCATCCTCCAGAGCAGGTTAGTTATTCATAAAGGAGTTACCATGGTAACACTCAAATTTTTCTCTGTTTTTGTTTATGCCCAACTAAATAAAACTTTAAAACTAGAACAAAATGAACATATAAACTCCAACATGAGATATTCCAGCTGAAGATGATGTTTTGCTTTGACTGTGTTTACCTGAGCGTATTGCCGCAGGCCCTGATGAGCTGAACGATGTCCTTGTGTCGAAATCCCTCCACAGCGGTCTCGTTCACACTTGCAATAGTGTCTCCTGCACACACACACACACACACACACACACGCGCATAAATATAAATGACATACAGCAGCCGTGAGGTCAGGATGCTTCCATCTACTGTGGCTTCAATTACTTCAAGATGCCGCCAAACTGATGCATGTTTGATTCCAGCTGAAACCTGGAGACACGTGAATCACAAACGTGTGCAGTCGTGGCGTTCAGCTCAGCATTACCTTTAAGTCTCCTCATGTGAAACCTTTATTTTAAATGGAATACGGTGCAGTGTATGTTGCTAAAGCCGTTAATCTGCCAGAGTCTCTCAGTTTCAGCCCAGTAGGGAGATTAAACGCGTTTCGGACTTTCGTTTGTGACAGCGACCTTTGTGAAGCTTTCCATCACAAAGCTCATTTCTCCCCGTTGAACAACCACAGCGGTGAAGTCATTGTGTTCACAGCAAGACGCAACGGACAATAGAGGTAGCATGCGAGGAATGTCGGAAGTGAAACTCTGATGTGACAAACTCATGTTGTACACTAGAAAGAGGCGGCGGCGGCAACAAATAACCACATTCCCTGCTTTTTTTTGACAAAGTGATGGAGACTTAAGGCAGAGAGCGGCCAGCTCGTGAGTCAGCTGTCACGAGTTTCCAAACCAGAGATGATTTACAGACAGCTGCTGCTCATCGGTTCACTTTAGTTTTACCACCCTTGCCCGACCCTCTCCTGCCCAGAACATCAGCAAAAAACACTGATTTATTAATACACTGCTTCTACTTTTTCCCTTTTTTTTTTCAAATAACAAGAGGGTAAAAAAACAAAAACAAAGCAAGGCATAAAATAAAAATATCACTTCCTCTAAAATATGTCAGGAGGTGGCACATACTCGTTGGCTAAAATAGCCGATCATTAGCGTGTTTGTTGCCTGGAAACCTGAGTGGGTGTTCAGTCATATTTGTACTTCCATAAACAGCTTAACAGCAGGGTGAAACTGACAAGTGCTTTTGTTGATGTAAGGTGCAACAATAGCAACTGGAAAACACGAAGCACACGAAGCTGAACCAAAACCAAATGCCACGCTCACTTCCCCTCACCTCTGTTTCAAGTGTTTTATAGGTTATTTCAGGCTTAGATGGAGAGATGCAGCTCAGGCTGGAAGAGGAACCATGCAGAGGGAAGAAAGATTTACTCACCAACTTTAAGTCCTGCTCGATGGGCTGGGCTATCTTCGTGCACCTTACAGACAAAGGTGCACATCTCCACAGAGTTTTGGTCCTGCTGGTGGAGGCCGTAAGTCTGAAAGAGGTAGAACAATCTGTCTGGGCACTTCCTTATGACCCTACATAGAGCGACTGGTGTTCTGAAATAATGTGGTGAACACAACGCAACATGGAGGAAACCACAGCGAGACATGCAGCCAAAGATGGGATGGACAGTGACGGAACAAAGGTTGTATCATGGGATGGCAAAGTGACGCACAGAAGCAAAATGAGGATGTTTGTTTCTTGTTTTACAAAAAAAATCTGATATCGGACTGGAGTAATCTCATTTACATGTGACGTTAAAATTCTGCCCAAACTGACAGAAAACTTCGTTTTTCAGCTCAGTAAATGTTGAAACACAATAAACTAGTATTACTTAAACTTCTGTACCAACTCTTGTGTTACACAAAAAATAAAAGATTATTCATTTGCGCTGCAAATATTACAAACCTGTCTATTAACTTACAGATGAATCATTTGGTCAGTATATATACACACACACACACACACACACACACACACACACACACATATATACACATGTACACACACACACACACACATATATACATATATACACAAACACACATATATACACACACACACACACACACACATATACATATACACACACACACACATATACACACATATACACATATACACACACACACATATATACACACACACACACACACACACATATATACATATATACACAAACACACATATATACACACACACACACACACACACATATACATATACACACACACACACATATACACACATATACACATATACACACACACACATATATACACACACACACACACACACACATATATACACACACACACACACACACACACACACACACACATATACACACACACACACACACACACACACACACACACATATACACACACACACACACACACACACACATATACATATATATATATATATATATATATATATGTATGTATATATATATATATATATATATGTATGTATATATATATATATGTATAAAAAACAGGTCGAGTCATTTTTTTTTTATCCAAAGACGTTGGAAAAAGCAGATTTCCTGCTGAAACCAGAGAAAATCTATTGATAACTCAGATCATCTGAAACTTGTTTTTGTTCAGGCCTGCTGTTTTTAACAATCCAAAAGTACTCATTTTGTTTAGTTATGTACATATTTACTTGCACTTGCTAATTTTATTAATCTGACGACTAGGCTTGAGTGTTTTGCTGTCATGGAAACGTGTCTAGCACTTCCACATGTCACTTCAGCGTCTGCAAACGACCACAGAGCTGTGGGACAAGAGCTAACTTCCCCTTGTAATGCAACGTCCAACCAGCGAGCATCCTGCAGAGGAAGCCGTTATCTTCCGAGCTAATGAAAAACTGACTCACCTCTTGTTAAATAACTCAAACTTTATCTCCTTTTATGAGGACTGAAGTAAAAAAAATTGATCAAGCTTGCCTGAGTGCGTTGATGCAAATCTGTTAATAATTCAGGCGTGCCAACGGCTGGTATTTTTTTTGCAGCTGCTGGCTTCCCTCTCTGCATTTCAACAGATAAACATGCCACTATGCAAATGTCACATTTACATGCTGCAGATGGTCGGCCCCACATGAACATTACAGAAACGAAGGGAGGAAAACCACCAGGAAACACAAGACTCCGCAGTGATGGCTGTCACCATCAAACTGCTCCTCATGGCCTCACTTCCTTCTGGCCACAGGCAGTCAGGAAGGGCGGGAACGCCTAACGAAAGCGTAAATAGAACACCATGTCTTTTCCTCAAAGAAATACTTCACTCCATAAAACGTCTAACTGAACACCAAAGCATTACATTTTCCATCTTACGCTCCCACACTTTAATCGTTTCTGAGAACTATTTAAAGAATGAGCTTTGATAACAAAGCCGACACTGTGAGACAGCGCTACAGGGCAGCAGATCAGACCGAGATATGTCTAAAGCGTCTGGGTGGGTGAGAGTGGAGCAGGTATTACATGGGATGCGTGTGAGGAAACCACACAGCTTAAAATATAGATGCTGGAAGGGAGGGGGGGAAAAAAGGCATATCTTCCTCGCTAGAGTCATGGGATTTAACATGAACGAGTTACTTGACTGAGGCGTGACCTTTTATGCCCTCTGGAGCAGGGAAACACTCAGATCATCATGTTTCTGTCAATTAGAGTCATGTCATCTGGTGACAGAGACCATTAAAATCCTGCTAAATGGTGCTCAGAAGGTTCTAAAACCCACTCGTACGAGATGTCAGGGTTAAACCTCTTACCTGAATCTCAAAACCAAACGATTCGTCTTCATTTTTCTCCAGGACCACCACTTTCCTGAAGTAAAAAAAAAAAAAAAAAAAAAGAAAACATTTTAATATTTTTGTCTTAATCTACTCATCTGTCATCACTTCTTTCATGTCAAACTGATTATATATTAATACTGCAAGCCATTTTACAAGCAAACAGCTGATAATTGCAGGTTTTTAATCATGCAACCTTGTTTTTCTTGCTCTTACAGTAAAGAGAATGACGCACTAATTAAATAAAAAAGGATGAAAAAAATAAAAGAAAAATGTAACTAGAAAAGAGCTGTAACTGTAAATCAAGTAAATGAGATTTATTTGGATGACGATTAGTTATTTTTATGCAAAATGGAAGATTATAATGAGGCTTAATCTATGAAGATTTAAGGATATGTTATTTTATAGACTGATGGACATATTTTTTTTATTGCTTATGGATTCTTTCTGTATTGATCACATATCATATAAAGTCTAAAGTTAAGTTCTGCAACTTTCAGAAGCAATCCTTCTCCAACACACCTGAATCAAATAATGGCTCGTTTTATGGGCTTCTGCAGAGCTGAATAACATGCAGATGAAGGGATTGTTGGAGAAGGGATGCAGACTACTGCTCAAAAGTCAAATAAGAAGTCCAGCAAAAGAGCTGCAATAAAAGGCTACAAATGTCTGGATTTATTTGCATCCTGATCTAAACTGCAGGCTGCACAGCACTTCCTCTGTGTCCAGCAGCATCTGGACGTCACAGACAGACGCACATAGTACAACCATCTGCGAGAGCGAAGGATGTCTGTGCAGAAACGACAAGTACATGAAAATTCATTACAGCCCCCCCCCCCCCAGAATGTCGCACGTTATGATGAGTGCAAGCACAAAGGATCAGTGTGCGAGGGGGCTCTCGCTCCGAGATGACAGCGATGTCGTCAGAAAACTAAAAAAAAACCAATGAAGATGTGGATGAGAGCGCTTTAGTTTAAGGACATGTGTGGGAGTCGTCACCTTTGCGGTTCCAGTGACTGCGTTAGGGGTTTCCATTTCTGCGGGCCACCACCCTGCGAGGAGAAAACGAAACAAGACGTGAAGTGTGTCAGACACCTGCTTCAGATCACTACAAGATTACTCAGAGGGGTTTACCCCCCCAAACATCTCCGAGACACACCTACTGTACACATCATCGCATCAACCAGTCTTTCTGGTTTTTATAGTCGGACACACACGTGCCATTCACTTGTTTGTTTTTAAAAGCCACTGATACATTATGTTCGCCTGCTGCCAAAACCAGAATTGCATGTCTGGCTTCGGCTTGTTGGTGTGCTTTAAAAAAAAACAAGCCCTCAGCTAATTATAGCTTTAATTTCACACCAAATTAGCTGCCTATTTTAACTGCTGACCTGCTTAAAAATTCCCATATTTTAAAGTAGTTTGCACAAACAGTGCGTTAAACTTCAGACCACAATAAGTGCACTGAGAGAAAAGTGCAGTCAGCAGCAGCAGGACCCCCCCCCCCCCCCCCCCCCCCCCCCCCCCCCAGCCTTACCTGACTGTGTAAATAAGAAAGGTTTCTGCACATAAGCCTAAACTAAATCACTTAAATCAATCCACCTCTGTTCACACTCAATCTTTTTCAAATGTTGCTCCCATGAAAGCCTGCTTTGTGCTGCAGTCTCTCCGCCTAATAAAATGTTGCTTTCTTTATGTCCCAACACTTACAGAATTGTCCCGCACTCGCCTCAATGAGTGCATTTATTCCCAAATACCCACAGAGACCAACGGGGGTGGCTTGACAGGATCTCACCCCCCACCCCACCATCTCCAGCGTGCACAATGCACTGTTGTAGCCCCCCCCCCCCCCCCCCCCCCCCCCCCAGCTCCTGTTGGTACACACTGGCAGTGTGTGGGTTTGCATGCAACCGTGCCTTGCTGTACAGTACGCTGTCTGCTTCACAAGCCTGTGTGAAAGCTACTCTCCTTCTGAGATGTCTGCACTAAAAACCTCCAAAAGGTTACAGAACTGGGTGAAACGAGGAACAACAGCCTGGAAAATGTGCTGACTGACCAGTGGAGTTGCAGTAGATTACCAGTATTATGCAACACAGACTACAGCTGGTGTCGTTCTTCACCATGAGGGCAGCAGGACTGCAAGAAACTTTACATGTGGGTTCAGGTTGTGCAAGAAGACATGTACTGTAGATGCTTTAGGTGGCTCATTTGTTTCATAGCATCTTCAAAAGCAGATTAAATGATTTGTGGCAAGTTTTCAGAGAATTGAACTGTCATATTGAGCTCCATTTCATTTCAGATAATCTGTTAGTTCTTTACACTCTCAAAAATAGAGGTACAAGATAAGGACATTTCTGTACCTCTAGGTAGATTTTAAAGAAATGTTCTCTCAAAAGTACAATACTGGTCTTTAAGAGACCAGAAGCACACCTTCAGAGTACGAAAAAGGGTTCAAAGTGACATAAAGTACAAATTTGTACCATTTCGACCATAAGGGAACCTGCAGCATTGAAAAATGTAATGTTAATGGCTGTAATGTTACAAACTAGAGCAGAGTTGAGTGATGACAGTAGTACTACTTAACAGTCATTTACTACACCAGACAATGAAGGTCAGATGCTGCAAACTAAGTGTATGGCTGGTCAGTATTTTGAGTTTTTGAAGATTATTTCTAGATTAAAGATAAGATAATATTGCTAAATGGCATGGACCAGGCCTAATCCTGTGAAAACATAAAAAAACACAACTTGTTAAGGTGAGGTTGAACTTGATAAGGTACAAAAATAGACCAGAACTGAAGGGTACAGAAATGTCTCTCAAAAGAGTACACCCCCAGCGACAAGCATTTGTACCTTTTTAGATACAAGCTGGTACCTCTATTTTTGAGTGTGTATGAATCACTGAGAAAAACAAACACAACATAACCCATAAGTTACAAAACTAAACATTTAGTTAAAAAGAATGAGATGGAAAAGCAAATGGAATATAATGAACTTTTTCCCTGTCTTAATCATTTTAATCCTAATAAATGAATAAAATTACAATGTGTGAGGTCCAAACTGGGAACTGCTGCTGGAAATCCCGAAACAGTTTCAGTCCCACTTCATACCTGATAAACAGTTTATAGAATTACAATCTAAGCTTGTAAAATATCAATTAAAATAGTTTTTTTTTTCAATAAAAGTATCAGTTTTAGCGTTTAAATAATGTAGTTATCAATAGTTTAAGCAGTAAGGGGCAGAAAACACTGACAGCATCCAGCTATTTATGTATTTTTCTTACCTTTTTGAAGTTTCTGGGCAGCGTGCCTCCAGAATAGGCCAGTGTCTTGTAGTTATAAACCTCGGAGGAGTTTGTGGGTAAATCCACAGTCCTGCAGCTGTCCGACTTGGACGAAGGGAAATAAATGTCGCTGTCCTGGGATGCGGATCCGCTCTCCGGCCCGCTGGAGTTCACCTTCTTCAGCCTCCTGAACGTCATAGTTGTCGATAACTGAAATGTAACTATTTTGTTTGTTTGTTTTCTCGTCCTCCAACAGCAAGAGAGAGAGAGAGAGAGAGACTTGGAGAGAAACCAGACAGAAGTTTGAGTCTCAGCGTGGACCTGACTGTCGCGGCTCCCGGCGCGAGCGCTGCCTCTCAACAAGTGGGAGGCGTGGTTTTGTTGTGAAGGACGCAAATGGGTTGACGTGCATCCTTTGTGGTGCCTTCAATGACGGGTTGGATGTTTTTTTTTATTTAACATTTCGGCTGAGGAAAACGAAAGTGTTGCAGCAAGACCTTCTGAATCTTACTCCCACATGTTCTAACATCAACTAGAGAGAGTGTGTTGTTTTTATTGTGATTTTACTGTGATTTCAACCTTTGCTTGTCTGTTTAATTATTTATCAATTTATTTTTAATAACGTACTTGTGAGAGGTGGAAGAATGAGTGCTTTTATCTATCTAAATATCTATCTATCTATGAATCTATCTATAGATCTATCTATCTAGCTATCTATCTATCTAGAGATCTATCTATCTGTAGATCTATCTGTGAATCTATCTATAGTTCTATCTATCTATATAGATCTCTCTATGAATCTATCTATAGCTCTATCTATGTATAAATCTATCCATCTATAGATCTATCTATCCATCTATAAATCTATCTATAGATCTACCAATCTATCTAAAAAAAATCTATCTATAAAAATCTATCATTCTATCTATCTACAGTTAAAAAAGTGTTTCTTGTGAAAATATGGGGCAAGGATGTGTAGTCGGATATAAAACTTACTCATCTTTGTGGATTCTTTGTTGATCATATAAACTTTGCTTAAAAAAAAAAAAAAAAAAAAAAAAACTGGTTGATTATTTACCCCTCTAATAACACCCGCTGGTGTTATTTTATACATTGCTGGAAAGTCTGATTAGTCAACCTAACAGTGTGATATAACTTATAAAGATCATGTATGTGTAGAAATTAGCAGTACAGCTAAAATATGTGTAGTGTTGCCAAAAATTGTCAACCCCTCTGCAATATTCTGCTGTACGTATTAACTCTGGTGCTGAGCGGCTTGGTGGATTAGGTGGATGCTCTCTTTCATGGTAATAAGGAAAAATAAAGGCAATAACAACACAGCTTAACCATTTTGACACTTTATTAATTTTACACTTTTGTGGAGGCTTCATACGCCATTACAACAGCTTGGCACCTCCTTATGCTGGTCACATTTTGGGGTGGCATCCTATTCCTCTACCAGGAGTTGCTGCAGTTAGTCACTCTAAAACCTACAGCATGCACAATCACATCACACAAGTGTTCAGTGGGGTTAAGGTCTGGACTCACGGCATGCCATTCCTTCCTCTCTGCACTATAAGGAATATTTTCATCCTGAAAGATGGACTTAAATCCATAATTACTGAGATACAGGTTCACCACAAACTCCAGAATCTCATTTTAACAAGTCTATCTGTTATTTAGGTGCCCAACAGGTGCCAGTGTTACATCTGTGACTGACACACACCTGGCAGCACTTAAAACAAGGATGAATACTGACAATGCAATCCTTACAAGTTACACCTCAGTGTAAAGGTAACTAACCAGGCTTACCAACAATATAAAACACCAACCGGCATTATTAAAGGGAAAAAAATAATCAACCAGATACAAAGCTCTTTATATTTGGTGCCAAATTTATACATTTTGTAATACTGATAGGTCAAAAACAAGACATTTTTATTGGTTTACATTATTTCAAACCAAATGAAAATAAAAATTATCAGTAATTGTGTTTTTTATAATTAAATATGTGACTAAACATGAACTCTTCCTTGTAGCATAAAAAAGCTACTTTAATGTGTGTTGACATTGAAAAAAAAAAAACTGCTTTGTGCTGTTACTGTATTTCTAGAAGTGAACTTTTTATTTTACAATACTTTGGAAAGACTACATTTTTCCTTAAATCTCGTGTCAGCAATTGTGATATGTCCCACAGTCATTGAAGGCAGCATCTATAACATTGTTCAGAAGTATTTTACAGCAAAAAATAGTGCTTGATACCATAAACTAAATGGTAAAATAGAAGTTAAGCTCAACAAACCATGTAGAAGGTAGAGCGTTATAAGTGAATGGCGCCCCCTGGAGGCTGAAATGTTACATTACGTTCCCAGCAGGTTTCAGGTAAATATGACAAAAACTGAAGTCCAGATGATTTAATTAAAATCGTTACACAGTCATTTCAGGCATTACATTTACATCTTGAAGATATATTGAAATCATTAGAATGATAAAGCATTTAAATAAAGATTTACAGACAATAAAATTGGTCTGAACCCATCATTTCAAATCCAACTTATAAATTCAGTCAAGAAGTGGTCACTTGTTAGCTTTCTGCTCTTGGGAGAGTAGCTCTCTGCCCTCAAACACACACACACACACACACACATACACATACACAAACCATTATTGGTCCATATAAAGATAAAAAGACTTTTGTGAACACAGAGAGAAACATCTTTTTCTGTTCCCCAAAATACCTTCAAGTATTTTCTAAAATGACAGAAAAAAGTCCAATAACTTTATTCTTGTTTTGAGATGTAGTCTCTTCTTTCCATTGCTCTTGGTTCTGAACTGACTTGAACTTATGTTTGGATTTTAGAGCGTATTTACAGCCACAACAAAATCCTACGTGGTCTATGCTCCAAGTGTATACACGCACAGCGCCTCGACTGTTTTCCACCAAACCATAACCAGAGAGATAAAGGCACATGAAGCCAGATATTCTTCATTCAGCATATTTAATATACACTAACCTTAACTTAGGTTCCTACAGAGCAGCACTTCCACTAACCATGAAGCACCGAGACAGCAAAGTGGAGTTTATCAATAAAAACACTGAAAAAGTTTGGTCTAAATCATTTTGCCATAACGCAAATATACTTCACCATAAAATTGTTTGTATCCACACCATACCATGCTATGTTATGTGTCAGTCCTTTATACACATGCACTAAATCCGTTGGTTTTATTTGTAGTTGAAAAAACCTGATGATTTGGCCTGAGGAGCCATCAGCATGCAGGCTTGATTCTTGTGTGTGATGTGAATCTGAAACAAACAAAAACAGAAGATGTGGTGATCAAAAGTATAATCCAAATAAAACATTTTACTATTCCCGCTGCTGAAGCTGCGTTTCTGCAACTGTGCTGTGTTTACCGTGCAGGGGGGCTGCATCCACGGCTCTCCATCTATCTGCATAGGTAATGCTTTCTTTGTCCTGAACATAGCAGGGATTAAAATCATAGTGATTACAATACTAAAAGATACATGTAAATAGTTGTATTTATGTAAAGCTTCAACTATTGATTGCCCTCAGTTGAAGTCAACTACAAGTCATGGACATGTCTGAGACGACACATCTGTTATGTCTGAACATGTCTGTGTGGCCGTTTCTCACCTGATGGTGATCTGTGAAGTCTTGGCAAGTCGCACGGCACTCTTGAGGCCAGTGTATATCTGCCCCATCTCCATGGCTCCTTCGAGGCCGACCACCTCTAATCGACGGTCACTGAGGTCTAACGGGAACACGAAGAGACACACTGAAGCACCGAATCATACTCCAGTCAGAAACAAAGCCAGACAACCGTCATCAAATTTAAGTTGTATCTCAGTAAATATCACTTAAGGTCACATGTTATAAAACAGCTGTCCTTTAAACCAAAGTGCAAATGTCTTGATTCAGCGTTTACGTTTTAACCAGTGGTGTAGTGGTTCCCCAAGACGCAGGTATACTCTGAATTTGTTGCCTTTTTTTTTTCTTTTTTTTTTAAAAAAAAGAAAAAAAAAAAAAAAAAAAAAAAAAAAACGTAGCCCAGAAAACACTGTTTAAAAAAAAAAAAAAAAAAAGAAATGTTAGACAACTCTATTTAGTGTACCCCATAGGTCCATCAGAATACTTACTCATTATCACATAATTTCTGCTCTTCGGTTTCAGGGAGGAAGAGTTATGAAATGACTAAACCAATAATGGCACACAGACTAGTGAGAGGCAGGCTCATAGACATATCGCTATTATGTATATGTTGAGGCTAAAATTAACCCAGCAGATCGCTAACTGCACAAGTGTAACCTTAGCTAAACTACTGAGCGACATCGGGACGTTTGTATCTGTAAAAGTAACATCACAGGGGCTTTAGAAGTGGGTATACTCCATATACCCTCGTATACCCCGGACTACACCACTGGTTTTAACAAGGTGTCATGTGACGACTGTGAATTACTTGGATAGGAATATTTTTCAAGCAGCTCTTATTTAGCTTGAATGCAGCGAAACATTTACAACAGAGGTGTCAAACTCCAGTCCTCGAGGGCCAGTATCTGGCTGGTTTTTGTTGTTTCTCTCTACCAACATTCCTGATTCAATTCAAGTGGATCCAGCAGCTTCTTGTCAACCTGTGTATTAATTTAGGTCAGGTGTGTTGGAGCACGGAGACAACAAAAACTGCAGGAAACCGACCCTCGAGAACTGGAGTCTGACGCCTGTGATTTACAAGCTTAACCTGAAAATTTTCCCACAATAGCACTTCAAATCAATCAAAGCCGTTACTCGAACCTCTTCGCTGCTGGTCATATAAACAGGTGAGTTGGCTCATGGTATGTTTACAGCTCGGGCTGCATGGTGGCGGAGTGGTTAGCACTGTGGCCTCACAGCAAGAGGGTTGCTGGTTTGAGGTTTTAACGGTGGTTTTTCTGTGTAGAGTTTGCATGTTCGCTCCGGGTGTGCGTGGGTTCTCTCCGGCTTCCTCCCACCATCCAAAGACACGCATGTTTGGTTAATTGGTGACTATAAACCAGATGTGTCCAACTCCAGTTTTTGAGGGTGGGTTTCCAGCAGGTTGTTGTTGTGTCCCTGCACCAACACACCTAGTTAAAATCAAATGGCTCTAAGAGCTTCTTGTCATCTCATTCATTCATTTGGGTCAGGTGTGTAAGAGCTCAGAGACAACAAAAACCTGCAGGAGGCTGGTCCTCGAAGACTGGAGCTTGACGCCTGTGCTTCCTAGGAGTGTGAATGGTTGTTTGTCTCTCTGTGTGTGATGGACTGGTGACCTGTTCAGAGTGTACTCTGCCTCTCACACAGTGATTAATAAGATAGACTTCAGCTTTCTCGCGACCCTGAATTGGACTTAGCGGTTAAGAAAATGGATGGATGGATGTTTACAGCTTCTTTTTGCTGCCATCAAGTGGTCATAAACATTAACTGCAGGTTTGTGCCTTTGAACACTTCATTGCGTGAGCCACAATTTAATTAGTTGCATATAAAGTTTCTTAAAATTGACCGAACAGTTGCCTGGTGACATAATCAAGCAGGCGGCAGCAACATTAACATTCATCTGGAAGCTGGCAGCACAGCAGTGTTTCAGCAATAATTTCCAGTGTGAAAACACATGCACATCACAGCCTATTAGGCCTAGAAAACCACAAATGATCCGGTGTCAGCTTTGTGATGTTTTCACGTTTGGTTTGGGGACACTGAATAGCTCTTTGCAAAAACAGGCTGAGAATCTATAACCAAGTGATTAGGTTTCATTTCCACACATTTTTTAGAATCACTTGTGTTGTCATTGTCGCTGTATTTTCATCTTTGATAACTCAAAGCAAATATATTCTCTTTAGCTGCTAAGTACTTCCTGTTTTCACACAAACACAGAGGAAACTGTACAGAGAAATGTTCAAGCTTTAAACTTTTGGTGTCAAAACAGGACTTTTTTTTTTCCACCCAGTTACGTACACCCTGTTAAAAACCATCCTACTGCACGTAACAACTGTTTAGTTTATCATCAGCGCTCCAAAGCAGCAGTGTCCTGGAAACCCGCTGACCTGCAGGTTTTGGATGTTTGCGCCTGAATCAGATTGATGAGTCATCATGTTAAGGTGTAAGTTGACAACAAGCTGTTGAGGAGAGCCGTTTAAGTTGAATCAGGTGTGTTGCATCAGGACATCTAAAACCTGCAGGACTGCGGCTTTCAGGAACTAGAACTGGACACTGATGCTCTAAAGCAGGGGTGCCCAAGTCCAGTCCTGGAGATCTACCATCCTGCAACCCTTTAGATGCAACCCCTGTCCAACACAGCTGAGTCAAATAGCTGAACTCCTCTTCTGCATGTCATTCAGCTCTGCAGAGGCCTGCTAACGAGTCACTTATTTGATTCAGGTGTGTTGGAGAAGGGTTGCATCTAAAAAAAAGCAAGAGGGTAGATCTCGAGGACCGGACTTGGGCACCCCAGCTCTAAAGGCTAAAACTTCTTCTGTACAAGAATAAAATACTGAATTCACCCTGAGAGCTGCTTGAGAGAATATAAGGAAGCTAGCAGACTGACCACCACAAAACCACTGGTGTTTCTGCAGTCTGCACCAGCTGCCATATATGGAGAAGCAAAACTGTTAAGATATGCACGCACAAGTACACACACAAATAAATATTTATTTAAAGCTGCACATGAATATTGTAAATTCTCATCTGTGTAAAATGTTTATTTTGTATTTTTGTTAGTAAGAACATGATTTAATAACCGAAAACTTAATGCAGTAGAAGATAAATCAGTTCCACAAAATGTGCATTTAACCATTACACTTGGCTCTGAGACATTGTCTTATGTACACAGGCGTATATGAGTGTGTGTGTGTGTGTGTGTGTGTGTGTGTTGCCTTTGTGTGGGATTGTTTATGTTCATATGTGTCCATATAACTATGTTTATGCAAATGTTACAGTAATAAATTTATGGTCATGCAGATTTGATGGAAAAGAAGGGGTGTGTGTGTGTGTGTGTGTGTGTGTGTTCATGTTTTTAATGTAAAGCACTTTTAGTTTCTTTTTATGTATGCTATGTGCTCTATGAATAAAATTTTATTTAATTAATATTTTAAGTTTTATTCTAGTAGACAAAATACACAGTAAATATTTTATGTATGAATTTACTATTTTTTATTCATGCACAACTTTAGACGCGTATGCAAAAGTGTGTATTTTATGTTCAAGCATTTTCATTCCAGGCTGCAGAGTATAATTACCAGATAGCTGCTATAAGGTGTGGGGTTGGTTATGTAGTGCACGGTTGGTTTACCAGCTTTTTAACTAATAGCAGCAGGAGCAGGAAATGTGGATTTACACTTTGCACAAAAAAGACAATCTGCTAATAGGTTTTGTGAAGCTAAGGGGAACTTTCATGTCACACACTAGTCACATGGCACACCAGGTTCAACATCATCACAAAGTAGAGCTGAGGTCTTTGACAAAATACCTTGGGAAGTCACTTTCAAAATCTCAGGGTGGACAATCACATCCGGCTCCTCCTGACTTGTCTGTGCCTTAGTGTCCCCTTTTTTGGTCTCCCCCCACAGGTTGGAGCCGCCATGCATGCTGGGTATGTTAAGGACTGCAACCCCCTCCATGGACAGGCCACTGAGATCCAAAGGGGTGCCACAGCACTGCAGCAAGACACAAAACATGAACATATCATCTGTGGGAACTTTTTTTTTTTTGCTTGTTTTAAATTCAAAATGCCCACTTTCAGTCCTGCTGCTGCTCTGTTCTCACCTCTATTGTCAAGCTTTCGTTCAGCTTCTTGCAGGAAGCAGAGATGGTTTCTGAAGTGGCAAATTCAAAATACCACAACTTGTTCTTCATTCTGCAGTAACAAAAAAGGTGTGTCTTTTAGGTTAAACTGATATTTCATGAACGCAGAGCATTTTTTTCTACAAGGAGGAAGAGTTGTGTGGCAACACTTGCTGCCACACACACACCTGTGCTCACACCTGCATCTTTTTTTTTTTGTCTTTATTTAAAAAGGGCATATACTTACAAACAGGAAAAACGAGGAAAGAAAACTGAGTGACTAAATTATTTTTTTATCATAAAGAGCATCCTGCTGACTGTTTTGTGATTAGTTCAACAAAAATACCTGCTGTTGAATTTCTGAGGATGTTTCTCCCTCATTGTGTGAAACCGGTGAGCGATGGAGGCGTCCTATTCAATTAAAACAAAGCAGCAATGAGTGATATAGCACCCCCCCCCCTCCCAGCTGAAAACAAAACACTTCCTCTTGTGTTTCGTATTTCTAAGAAACTTACAACTCCAATAGAGAAGTAGTTGTTAATGATTTCATATGGTACAGGGTCGCCCTCCTGATCCTCATCTGTGATAACTTGCACGCTCCAGCGGTCCATCAGCACCTGAGAACTCCCCTCAATGTCTTTTAGAATACGACTCAGATCTTCACCATCATAACCTGTGAGAAGCAGAGGGGAGCGGAAACAGATGTGACTGCGTCCCGTCGTGTGCACATTTTTGGAGAACACATGCTTTGCAGAAGTACATTTAGTTAAGTACTGTTTTGTTAGATTCACGAAGGAAAGCTCGAGTGTCTCATTTACTTCTCACCTCCTCCCCAACGCAGACATCGTGCAAGGTCATTTCCTGTGCCTAGAGGAAGCACAGCGACAGGTGGCCGTACCAGCAGATTGGCTTTGTCTGATTATAAGAAGTGGAAAGGGGAAGGAAAATAAAGAAAAACGTGTCAAAACAATTTCCGCATGTGCATTTTAAGGAGCCTGACCTCACAAGCTCACCTATTGCATCTAAAATCCAGCCAACGGTGCCGTCTCCGCCGCACACCAGGATTCTGTAGTCCTGTAGATCTCTGAAGAAACTCAGTCTGAAATAAAGACGACATGCAGAATTACAACAGCAAGGTATGCAATGGAGTATTAATGATTGCATGGTCTAAAATAACTCACCCTGGTCCAGGACCGCCATTGGAAAGGTTGTATACCTGCCGTGGGTTCAGTAAATACTGAAATTTACGCAGGACTCTGGAGTACATGAAAACAACCTTAACAAAAGGCCTTCATTTCAGAAATCAGCATTACTCAAACTAATTCTTCCTAATCTCACCTTTCTCCCTGCTTGCCACCGCTTTTAGGGTTGACAAACACAAGAAGAGGATGTGTGTTTGGCACAGGGCTGATCTGTTGACAAATGAAACAAGTTAAAAGCAGATATTGTGAGAGCTTGTACATTTTCTGCATCACTACCATGAAAGCTACCTGAAGGACTTGTCCATCAGGAGTTATATTGAGGTCGCTGTCATCTACTGACCCTGAGGAGCCATTTTTCACGTTGTTTGGTCTCTCCTTGAGGCACAAAAACAAAACCATGAAGTAAATAAAATAGAAAAAATCTAAAAGCTAGAAAAAGGCAAGAAAAAGAAATCCATAATATATGTTTCTGAAAATACAACACAGGTATGAAGGGTTTTACCAACATGAGAAAGCCTTGGCTGACGTAATGTTCTGCGTAGGTGTGACAGGTGCTGTTTATACTGTAAATGAGCTGTAGATGTGCCGCAGGATAAGTCTGTACCTTTACAACAGGATATATTGCCCATGGAGGCAGGATATGGTCTCGGAGCAGCCCACAGGTACACTCTGTTGGCTCCTTGTCTGCACATTCGTCATGGCGCTGGTTAACACAAGGGGGCGATGCATTACATAAACTCTTGAAGCAGTCATGACACAGATAATCCAGTTCTACCTTTTAAAAGACTAGCTTTATCTGATATACGATTTATTTTATCAACTAAAACATGATGACCATTTGCCTAATATTGAGCTTCTTTTCTGAACCAAAACAGCCATCACACACCAAAGCAAGGCCTCTACTGGACTTCTGAAGGAGTCCTGTGGCATGTTGCACCAAGCTGACAGCTGCAAGTCCTGTGAGACATGCATGGATCAGATATGTTTGTCCAGCACATCACATAGATGCTTGACTGGACTGAGATCTAGGCATTTTAGAGACCAATTCACCACCTCAACCTCACGATGTGTTGGGCTGCTGGTAAATGCCACCGCCATCAGGCGATACATTTTTCAATGAAATGCACTTTGATAGAAACAATGTTTAGTTGAGTGGTAGGTCTAAAAGTAAAGACCCAAATATTTTTAGTAGATTTTTGCTCAGACTGTGACACTACCCCTGTAGCTTGCCTCTTCCCTGCCTTCCTGAGGTGAGGGATGAACGCTTTGTGTAAAAGAAAACATATTTCAGATCATTCACCACCTCCTACTGCTTTGTGGTCCAGATCTGATGTCAATGTGCCCATTGTAGGTGTTGTTGGAAGTTCACATAGGTCAGTTTGAGCCATTTTACCAGTTGCTGCGATGCATATCCAGACTGCAAAGCATTGTGTGTTCTGGCACCCTTTTCAACTGTTTGAGCTACAGAGCTGTCCTACAATGCAAAAATGAACTTTAACTCTCCCCAAGGCCCATTTCCTCTCAGTGGTTATGATGTTATGACTGACTGGTGTACTTAAAAAAATCATCCACTCCTATTATTTATGAAAAATTTCAAGGCGTGAGTCATAAAGTCATGCTGTGAAGTTAATGGAGAAACACATCTATGTAACGATGGACATTCATTTGTCTGGCAGCATTTCTTCTATACACAGTAGCTAAAAGTAGATGAGTGGCTGTGACCTTCTGTGGTTTGTGCAGTCATGGCATCGTGCAAACAAAAAAGATTTAACGTTGTCCGTTTATAGGGTTGCAGCACAAAATTCTTGAGTGCAGTCAAGGGTTTGTCAACTCACAAGAATGCTCTGTAATGAAAGCTTCATTTAAAGGTGCAGAGTATAAGAATTACTGCCATCTAGTGGTAAAGACATAGAAATCCCATCAAATTTCAAGAACAATTGTAAAATAGATCATGGCCATCAGTGGCCAAAATTCTTCCAGATGTAGAGATTTTTTCATCTGTAAGTGGATCCAGTGGCCTTAGGTTCACAGATGGCAAGTTACAGAATAACAAGCTTTCAAGTTTTAGCCGTTTCTGTGTTTCAACTTGCCTGATTCAAATGAATGAGTCACCAAGCAGAGCATGATATGTTGGATCAATTTAAGTGGAATCAGGTGTGTCTGAGCAGGGAAACAGGCCTGAATTTGCACACCCCTCAAGTGCAGCAATGATTACATTGAAGATAGCTACTTCAAAATTGTGTATAGGTGTACATCCTTTGTTCATGTGCCTTTTTGGTATTATTTATCTCAAACAGTTCGTGAACACCAGAAAAACCATAGTAAAAATGGTGGCACATATATGGCAGCTACTATGTATGTGGACTCATGCAATCTGGGTGGTGTGGGCAGGCAATGAGGGCTCACCCTGGACTAAAAGCAATTTTCCGTTCATTTCATTTGGGTTTTGTTTTTGTCATTGGAGTAGCCATCTGGCCCTGCGATGGAAGGGCGAGATGTCCAGGGTGTACCTTGCCTTTCGCCTAAAAGACTGCTGGGATATGGTCCAGCTTCCCCGCGACCCTGAATTGGATGAAGCTGTTTGGAAAATGAATGAATGAGTAGCCATCTGATATTAAACCTATCTAGCTTCATTTATCGATCCTACAATCCAACCAATAAACAAAGGCCACATGTTAGTGACGGCTCTGCTATAACGACTAACATAGAATGATTATTTCCCTGGTAGCTGTAGGGGAAATTGCAGCTTATTACTACAGGTAACAAACGTGAATGTACAGAATTATATAAGTGACGGTGCAGACGGGAGCAAATAGGAAGCAAACATGCAGCTCCACTACAACTAGAAACTTTAGCACCGAAGTTAGGAGGATTAGCTAGCAGCTACGGTAGCTAGGGAGCACAAGGACCAGCACCAAGCAGCAATACATACTCTGATTCAAATAAACGTATTTTACTAGCAGCCAGAAGGGTCATACTGCATTGTTGCACACTCCTCATTCCTCCTCGCTGCTGTAGCTACATGCTAGCATCAAATGTTTCCTCCTGTGTTCACTCTGACATCGGTGCTGTTTGTAAGGGTGCATTCACATCAGGATAGTGCACTAGACTTGGCTCAGTTGTAGGGGGGGTGTATCCATTAAAACTTTGGTCAAACACACCAAACCTTTACAATAATATATCCCCATTCCCATCAAAGGTGGCGCTGCACTAGCATTTAGCAAAAGAGGACAAGACCAGCGTGAAGAAGAAAACTCCATTGCAAGTTAAACACAGAGCACAAAACTAATGATGTGTTGAGTTTTTATTGTGTCTTATGCAAGTATACTGCAGAAATACACTGCAACAATGGACGCAGTTATGAACAACAGATGAGGGAGAGGACCCTTAACACCATCGTTATGCATTTACCCACAATGTTATGCTACGTCAAATGCAGGAAGTGACTTTTTTTGTAGTTCTTTTTGTGTATTTGATCCACTTGAAATGGGCCAAGACCTGCGTTTGTAGCCGGGTCGAGTCCGCTTCTTTGGTCCAAATCAGAATTCGTTTGGCACGTTCACATTTCCTCAAATGAAGCGGACTTTCTGAGCAAACGGACTCGGATTCGAATCAAAAAGGCTGATGTGAATGTGTCCTAAGAGAAGCTGTGTGGTGCTGCTGTCTGTGAGCCACTGTTGCTGTTCTTGACTTTTCAATTGAATAAATTGAAAGAGCCCAAACTTCCCCTTTTAGTGAGCGCTGCAGCACAAACAGCACAGAGAGGCTGGAGTAATCACAACTCACTGTACTTTCTCATTGATTCTAATGGGCTCTGCAGCCAAGGGGGAAACCAAGCTCCCTTTGAGAGGTCTCAAACTAGCATAGTTTTACACAAACACCTTAATAAGTGCAAAAAGGTCCATGTTTTGGAGTAAAGGCTTTGATGACTTAGGGAGGAAGCTGTTCAGGAGTTTTCTGGATATGCGTATCTAGTATCTATTAAAAGTAGAAAATGCAAAAACATAAAAGGTAAATTCACAAACAAACTACATGAAAAAAATTGCCACTCTGATCTTGGTGATGATGGATGGATCATGGATGGCTCAGAGCATGACATGGAAAGCAGGGAGCTGGAAACTCACATCAGCTCAGAATAAAGACGACTTTTTTTTGTCTGTATATTTGTGATGTTTAGTAACACCAAACAGAAAAAGACTTGGTCAAAATACATTTTTACCACTCTGAAAGTGAATTGAATGCCACAGGATTGTCCCCCCCCCCCCAAAGTATTAAAGTTGACACTTTATTTATGGCTATATATTTTTAAAATCTTTTAATCAAGCTTTTTATCATAATTTTGAAGCCTTGAATGGCAAATCTTAGTGTCTTCAAATCTGCTACCTGTTCCACAGAGCTGCTGTTCAGCCTAAGGCGGATAAAAAATGAAGGTTAAATTAGTATGCCCCCCTGAAAAAGTGTAATGCCCCACCTCTAACGTACTTCTGCAGCCGGGTCTGACCCACGGCAAGCAGATATAAATGATTCACTTTAACAAAATTAAACATAAGTTGTGATTAGGTATCAATAGTTTTTAATCATAAATTATGTTTTCCTGATTCTTGCTCACTGCACCTTTAAATGAACCATTTTAAACATTGCTAATAAACTTTATGAAGAAGTTACATTTAAATGAGAAAAACAAGAGTGGTGCAAAGTAAAATCAGTCCTATACTTAGCTCGCTTCTCACCATCGTGTGGCACCACACACAGTGTTTGCCTGTTAAGCCTTGGAAGCTCTTGATCTTCTTTTGGCATCTATCACACTTCCTCGAATCACAGTTCCCACTCACCCAGTCGTGTGCTGGAACCTGTAAAGTGGGAAGCATGTCCACATGTAAAAGCATTAAGATAAAGTATCAAACTAGATTTAGACTACATGTGTTAACGCATAAGGTTGTCATGGAGACACCTACATACCCCTGTTTCTTTCTTTGACTTCACGTACGTCCTGGTGCACGGAGCTGGGTTCCTGTTAGCACAACGTCCATGGACTGTGTATTTGCAACCTGTACATAATTCAGTTGTCATGTGATTGAATAAAAATCACGCTGTCAAAAGCAAAGTTGGCAGAATAGTGATAATTAAAGCAAAATGGTTCATGCATTTCTCATATCTGAGGGTCACTGCAGTGTCGCCCTCCTCTGGGAAGTCTGGGTACTCACAGGTGCAGCACAGGCCTTGCTTCCTCAAACCCAGCAGCAAACTCAAGCATACATTGCAGTACACAGGCTTGTTGAAATGCTTCATCCTCCAAAGGTGTTGCCCATCTGTTTGGGTCATCTGATAGTTCATTGATCACAGTGCAAGAGAGGAAAGAACATGATGGCTTGTTATTTCTGTCATTGTTCCAATATGTTATTTTTTTCCAGAAAAAGATGTTTTAAATTCACGAAGCTTTATTTAATCTCAATTTGAACTGTAGTCAAGGCCTTTTTCCACCTGCACATGACTAACCACACCTTAACAAGACTGCCTAGTATGCAGTAAACACTAAACCCTACACATCTTGCATGCTCCACAACATCATACATATTCAAATCAACTTTGGCTGGTGATAATCTTTATCATCACAAGCTTAAAATGTTGCTTTAATCTGTTTAAAGAGTGACCAGTTCTCTAACCCAGATTAGACACTGAAATGCTTTTTTGATGACATGATTTGTCAGCCGATCACTTGCAGCCTGAGCCATAGTTGGCAGCAAACTCCAACTGTGAGGGGGCTGAATTCATGCACCCCAGGCTTCAAATGTCCATTGGAGGCTAGAAATAGCCTGTTGGGAAGTCCCTTGCATTGTTGTAGAGGCAAAACCCAGAGACTTTTCTGTCTCTGTACGCAGTTTGGGATTTGATCGTCACAGTGAGCCATAAAACTGACTGTAAGTAGCTTATACATTCTGGTCAACACATATAAAATCCCCTATAAACACAAATGTGATCTACCCTTAGTGTACGACGACCATTGTTATGAATACAACCTACATTAAAATGATTCATTTCTCCTGCCTAATATAGCGCATTAGCACTAAATATTGATATTTTATGCAAACACTTAGATGGTGCAGAGTAAGTGGAAAAACACTACAGCATTATGATGGTGCAGAGCTTGCATGAGGGGGGGATGACATTACCACACCCTGTAACACTGAGTCGGCATAAAGGCCCTCAGAGACAGGGAGGAGGAGGAGGAGGAGGCAAAGGACAGAGGAGTGGCAAACAAGGGCAGGGTTCCACAAGAGCATTTATGACTTGATAAAACACCTGCTGTAAAAATGAAACATGCTGGAGCTCTCAACACCTCGCGAAGAAATATTACCTTCAAGCCCAGCAAGACGAGCAAGGGAACGTTGTTCATGCCTCCTTCTACCCACTCCTCCAGAGACACAGTGCCACTGCTGTCGGCATCAATCGCTGTCATCATGTCCTTCAGAACCTGATGAAATCCATTGTTATTATCTAATCAACGTGTGCATGTCTATCTCTTCTACAGCACAAAGGATTTATGATTTCTGGCTGCAGTTATGCACAGATTCCACATGAATAACTCCTGCCCTGTGTGATGGATTTATACTGCAAACAAATGTATATTTTAGTAGTTATTTACTTGGTTTATTATACAATTAATGCAAAGTTTTCTGCTTGTGGGTAGTTCATGTTTCAGAGCAAAGCATCCTGGGACTTACCGGCTTGAGTTCTGACACATCCCAGTCGAGATATTCTGCAGCATGCATCATCTGAGCAATAATCCGATCAACTTCCTGTTAAAAAAAAAGTGACAACAGACATCTCTTTTTGTGTTTGACTGGTATGATTAAATAAAATGTTATAGCGAAACAATAAAATGTTTTCTCAACAACTTACAGAGCTGTCGAGGACTCCGTTACCATCTCTGTCATAAAGCCTGAAAGCGACTAAAAGGAGAGGGAAACAGAACGACTAAGCAGTCACTCGTTTAATTCTGGGCAAAAGAAAAAAAAAAAAGGAAACTAAGGACTTACATTCTAGTTTGTCTCTGGGCTGGCCATCCTCTAGCAGAGAGAGGTAACATGAAACATCCTTGAGAAAGACCTCCTCTACGGGACAGATGGAGGAAAGAGAGGGGGGCCATGAATACTCTGGTTACCATAACTGCACAAACAGTGCTGAATGGGCATGCAGTGATAAATGAATGTACGCCAAAAAGGCCATCGCGTAAATTGATAAGGGACTGCTGTAAAGTGCAGGCAGTGAGCTGTGTGAATAAATGATCCGTATATAATCTCACTGGTGCTGTCTTCCTGAGTGGGTTCAGAGTTTTGGAAGGAGCGGAAGAGTCTCTGGCAGAGATCCACAGGAAAGTCCTCCACTTCTAAATAAGTCTTCAGGAACAGACGAAAGCCTTCTTCATTGATGCACTGGGGGGAAAAAAAAATAAGAAGTGGAAGAATGTTTTGTTTTTAGTGTTTGAGTGAAATGCAAATAAGGCTAAACTAAAATGTATCCGGTTAACTTGTTAAGACAATCGGATTACTGCTACTACACTCAAACGTGTTTTTTGTCTCAGGAGAACAGACACGAAGCTGGAGTAGGTGTGTTCAGAGTTGAAAAGGCTTTCAGAACCCTTTATTCATATGTAAACATATGTCTCAAAATAACTGGAGTGATTGGAGAGCTTTCAAGAGCCTGTGACATAAGACAAAAAGCTAGTTCCTGACTCAAGTTTCCAGTCCATCTGTCAGGCCAAACAGATGGACTGGAATCACATGATAATGTGCTGCAGGGCTAACAAGAAAACTCCCTTGATAATGGTGAGCCACAAACCCATTTCATGTTGATATTATTCCATTTCCAAGGCTTATACTCTGCAGAGATGCCCCAGTAATACTTAAAAGTTGCATCAAGGCAGCGAGGTCACACAAAGAAAGGAAAGAAAAAAAGTGAGAGTGAGAGTCCAAAGGAATTGCCGCACAACTCTGAACACACCGACTGTGTTTACAGCAACAAATAATATTATTGCTGTTTACTTCAATGGATAACTTCTAATAGTTTACGGCTCTATTTATGCTGTTTTTTCCTGGAATGGCTCAAATGCAGCCAAATAATCCATTAGAAATGACATAATTTGCCTCCTGCACAAATAAGCTGGCAGCATCAACCACTGATGTACAGTACTGGAAAGACCTTTTCCAATCACATTTGTGCTTACACTGCATGAGCGTGGCCAGCTCGCTGCTGAGCGAGACCGCGCTGCGTGGGCAAATCTAAGGAGGTCATTTACATTTGCAGCCTCGGACAAATGCAACAGCTTAGTCAACGTGATCGATAGGTTAGAATCTAATTAAGCAGCACAGGAAATTTAATAACTACACAATATGCATGAATCATCGTCCCATTTCACACTAAAGAGCTGCACCGAGAGCTATTATTTCACTCCGTTATGTGAGTCAGTACTGAAAGGGGGTGGATTTGACTGCATCCCCTCACCTCTCCGTGTCGATGCTGGGCCAGCCTCCCATCTGCATCAAATTCCTTCAGGACATCTTTCACTTTCAGGCTGCAGTCTGGAAGAAGAAAACACACAGGCCACACAGGTGCACACACATATTTTAGTAAAAGTTAGCAGTTTGTTAACGTCAAACTACTTTTTTTAGTTTATTCTGAAATGTTATTTGAATGTTTAATTAAGTAAAACAGAAAGGTAGATGAGCCTATAATCAAACAAAACGTGTACGCTTAACTTGTAAAAAAAAAAAAAAAAAAAAAAAAAAAAAGATGTGGTAGACTGCTGCTGCCTCCTCTAGATATGAGAAACCATGAGCGAGTGTAAATGAGGGTGTGTGGGTGGAAGTGTGTGTGGGAAGGGATGTTAAGCGCTGCAAAAGCTGCCCGCCTGCTCGCCTGTCTGTACTCACATTCAATGTACTGTTGTAGCTGGATAAAGTCGACAGGGTTCAGTTCCTTCACCTCTTGGTTTGTGGGGGTGGACATGGTGCCTGCTTCTGCACTAACCGTCTGCCTGTGCACATATAGGCGAGAGAAAAAGAGAAGGTGGGTGCACAGCAGCCTGCTTCTTTGTAAAACATAAAAGCATGGCTGCAAGCGAAAGATAGCATCATCCATCTTGCACTGTAAAAATCCATCATTGTAGACAGAGAATCAACACAGAAACTTTGTGTGAGACAGAAAGTAGAGGCATAAAAACCTCTTTTATGCTTAATCATTTCTTTTTCACATGTATGCTGCAACTTCACTTGAAAAAAAAAAAAAAAAAAAAAGGAAATATATTGTAGACTTAGTTTGTTAAGCGTATCGTTATCTTCCACAAGACTCGCCAGCTGAAACTGGGTCTGGCAGAAATGATATCAGGCGCCCATTATACTTGGACTCTAGGGATTCCCTGCACCCGGAATCTGTTTCCACAGACTTACTGGCCCATATTAGCTTGGAAAAAGACCAGATCTAGCGAGCGACTGGTTTAGTTAAAGCCAAATGGAGGCATTACATGTCGACATGAAGGCATGAAAAATTTATTCTTTTGCAAAAGTGACAAAAACACCACAGCTGGTTTGTGAAGGGGCCTCCCCTTATGTGAAAGGAAGGAACTTGAATTTCATACAAGACTGAAAGTAAATAAGATTGAAATCTTCCACAGAGAGAGAGCGAGAGAGCTCCTAACTGCATTAAAACTGACCTCACACATTGTTTTGAAGGCGGAAGCATGAAGCCTGAAAGAACGTTTAGATGGTTTGCTATGCACGCTTTCATCTGCAAAAGGCTGTGCAGTTAAAACATAATAGAAGTAGATTTTTATCATGACAGGCAGACAAGCGGTCTGTCAAATATATAGCTCATTAATCATTGAAGGAAGGAGAAAAGAGTTTTTAATGGACAGGTAAAAGCTGCCATCCTGACATCCTGCTTAAAGCTGCGGCCGAGATGCATGTCAGTAAAAAACAGTTTAGCGAGACATACACTAACCGATCAGTACTAAACTGACAACAAACTTAAAAGGGTAAAAAAAAAAAAAAAAATCGATCATCTGCAATGAGCATTAGAAGGTAAAATGTGCATTTCTGATTGACTGCCGTGTTGCTTTTCTGGTGAGAAGAACATTTAGAGGCTAATATTAGTTTACAACCTTCTCAATGCAACTATTCAGTGCATATAATGCAGTAGTAAATAATTTTACACTTTTCTGCATTCATCAGTTTGAGGTATGCAGGTATGCACTGATGTAGAAGCTGCTGTGGAGCTTGTGTTGTTTAGATGCAGCGGTGTAGTGGTCCCTCAAGAGGTGGGTATGCTCTCAGTTTTTTGCCTTTGTTTTAAAAAACAGAAAAAAAAAGTAGCTCAGAAAAACGCTGCTTCAGAAAAAGTGACATGTGAGACTATTTTATTTAGTTTACCCCAAACCCACCATTAATTTCTCATTGTCACATAATTTCTGCTCTTTGGTTTCAGGGAGGAAGGGTTATGAAATGACTAAACCAATACTGGAACACAGACTGGCGAGAGACAGGCTCATAGACATATATACATTTATCTGTATTATGTCTATGTTCAGGCTAAAGTTACCGCAGCTGAGGGCTGACTGCATCAGTGTGGCATGGGTAACCTTAGTTGAGCTGCTGGCGGACACGTGTACGTGTGTAGGGATGTTTTTAATAGTACAAGCAGCATCACAGTGGGTTTAGAAGTGGGATTACTCAACGCTGACTGAAGAAAACGTGTGTATACTCCGTATATCTGAGCATACCCTGGATTATACCACTGCACGAGATGTGTTTTACTGTTTTCCTGTAATTACCACCTTATTAGCTCAATGTTCTTCAATTTAGCAATCTTGTCTGCTTGACGTACAAAAAAGAAAGAATATTTTGCATTGCATGCTAAAGAACACAATGCTTCTTCTCATATATGAATTGGTCTTTTTTGTCTAAATTATTTCCCTATTATGAGAAAAACAGGGCATCATTTTTCAATCAGTCTGCACCTCACCTGCATTCATGACCCCTAAAAAACTGTAAATGTAGTTTTTATTTTACCATTTGATGTATGCATGGCAATAAAATTCAAATTATTTTCTTATTTCTAAGATTACAATTAAGAAACACAAAGAGGAAGACTGTGGGAGGTTTAGAGATTAAATTATAATTAGTTATTGTAAAGGATTAAGCCATTTTTGATAGATTCTCATGAAGGTGTAATTTACAAACATTAAAAACGAGCCGTCTGTGATTATGTGACTGAGTCGGCTTATCTCGCAGCTGACAACGTGATTGTTGCAGAAGGAATTACAGGATGAATAAATGAAAAGTGTTTACTAAAACTGCAGCAGCGAGAGACCCGTGCTGTTGATCTAATGTGTTACATTTCAAATCCGTTATCATCCCCTGCAAAACAAGCGTCTGATGGTTTTCAGTCCAGGCTGATGAAAAGGCCCTCGCTATAAAAAGGTGTTGCTCCCGTGTTTTATCACACATTCAAGAGCATCTGGCTCAGGGATCAGTCACAGCTGCCTGCCCCGAACAGACAATCAGACTACTCAAGGGACAAAGAAAGCACTGAGAAATTAAATGAACTAATCTGAAGCAACATCAACTCCATACATGTGATTTGGATCCATTTGCTCTCTTTGGGTTCTGAAAGGTTCACACTGTCCTCACTTAATTCCCCTCAAAAGGTCAGCAGCGTTGCCTAGCACTCCTGTTTATGCGGCCAATCAGGTGGGCCCGGCCGGTATTGACGGCGGAGTGACACATAAAGGAATCATGACAAGCCACCTGCTCACGATCACAAGACTGCAGCCTCAAACTGTTTATCCTGGAAACATTCTCCTGACTGCGTCTTCAAACAATGTCTGACAAATAAACTAAAAATAGGCCTCTGAGTTTATTTGCACTCGTCTTATTTTAGAAACTTCTGGGTGTTATTTTTACTTTCCCACTGCTTTCATGCTCTCCAGGAGAAGTGTGCACCAAGAAAACTGTCATGCCTAATTTTCTCTCCTCACCAACTGAGCATCATCATCATCATCATCATCATCATCATTATTGCCTGGTTCCACACAATCTTGAGCTATCTGAGTAATCCAATTCCTCACTTCCTGATTAGATAATGATTTGCATGCACGATGCAGAGAGAGAATCAGGACAGCTAAGAACATGGAGCACCGGAAGAAGAATTACATTTATTTACAGGAGAAATGAGGAGTGGAATACTGTAAATACTGAGCATGTGGTCTGCCTTCACAAACATGAGGTAGTCTGCTGAAAAACAGCAGCATGAGCTGGATGATCTTACCAAAGCAAGCATGGATATTTCAGAAAGTGTTATAAATGCTTTGGAACCACATCAGGTCTCAGTAAGGCCACACTGTCTGACTTAAGTTAAACGGCAGAAGATTCATGATGGGACTGTTAGCGTTCATTTATAGCAACATTTATGTGGAAAAGTCTCTGTTGTGTAAAAATTAAAAAAAGATTTAAATGCTACCTAACCGGAGTTCAGAGCACAGTGATTCTTGCTACTGAAAGTCAGTCTGACATGTTGTTTTGTTTCAACGAAATGTTCCAGGCTGTCAGTTCAGAAGAAAAGGGAAGGCCCATTGTCTGAACAGAAATGCACGAAAGCTTCACGAGCGGTTCTTTAAATGTGATTACAAAGCTAAACGATAAAACCCCTGAGAAGCAACACGTGAATGTGTCTGAATACTTAACTGAAAACCATGGGGGGGGGGGATTGCTTAAAGAAGAAATGTGTCACGCAGAACGTCGTGAGAAAATCTTTGAATAGAATTGAGTTTAAAAAAAAAAAAAAAACGGTTTTCTTCATAAATATCACTTTGAGGTATGGTTGGGGATGACCTTCTTTCCATGACGGCTGATGTTTGTGCAGGTTGCTGAAACGCCCACGCCTTGTGTCAAGGAAATCTGCTGTTTTGCAACACTTACAACGCGTATGTCACAGACTTTGTCATGCTGTGGTTGGAAAAGACCGTGTTTGCTCTTTGGCGAGAGTGAAGTCAAGAATGTGTTTTTCCCTCTTGAAACTACAACAATCCTCTTCATTGAATTGTGTGTGCAGATTGCATCAGATTAGCAGAGGGGGGGAGAACCGACATGCATGGTTGCTATGGAAAGAGTTTCCCTTCATCAGCTGCTCTCTTGTCAAAGAGCTGCCACGGGTGACTAACAAATAGGAGGATCCGCAGGCAGAAAGAGAGGTAGCCTGCACAGGAGGGTTGAGTCCAGTCATTAGCTGTAAGTATTCCCCCGTCAGCTCCCTCTCCTCCCAAGCCACAGGGCATTGAAACCAGAGGAAGTGCTTCACAATCTATTCCTCATGCAGACTCTATGTGACCTGCTGCTTAAATGAGGGAATACTCCCTTACTATAAATGGACTGTTTGCTCAAAGGGTCACTTGGCTGGCTAAGCTAAAAGCTGCAAACCACTGTAAGAATGATCAGAGAAAAAAAAAAGTGGGAAAAAAAAGGGCATATTTGTGCACTGATGTATCTTTAGAGTTCCAGGGATCCACGACTTCCCCTGCAATTGACATCATAACTTTTTTACGTCACAAAATATAATGTTGACCCTATTTATATAACTGATTTGGTTGACTAAATCATATTAAAACACTGTCCCGGATGAGTCGATTTTTCTATTATAGAGCGAGCTAAATTTTCTTATGAATATGTCGGTTGTGTAATGATCCGAAGCACAGCAGAAATATGTTCGAACTACGAGGTCACAGAAGATCGTGTTGACTTACCTATAGCTGTGTGGTGACATTTGAGGAACTGGAAGGTATGCAAAGCACAAGCTCCACTTTGGAGAAACAGTGAAAAAGCTCAACACTATAAACATAGATTGCATATTAGACTAAAATATGAAAGAAGAGGGGGGGGAATTTACCACAATATGAATCATAGACTTCTTGGAAAATGTAGGCGAGGCTTTTTCTGCTTCCCAGCTTCAAAGTGAGGACTGCCCATCATTCTGAGTTTAGATTTGAATGTGACTTATATAGCATTTAATAGCATTTTTGTGGAGGCTTGTAAAATAGCATGCTGTGTGCAGACACAGAGGGGGGGGGGGGGGACTAAAACCTGACCAGACTTGACTGAAAGCATGCTCCTGTACAACCACACAGCTTTTTTTGGTCAGTTTTTACGTATCAGGGAGTGTCAACAGATATTTTATTGGAAATGTAATTATGTAATCACATTACCATCCTAATGACTTTCACCAGAATTAAATGTGCTATTTTGGATTATTGTTTGAAATATGAAAAAGGAAAGACTGATTGCAATAATATGGTAATAAAATATTGACTTATGATACGTGGTGGATGCCAAATTCAGGTTGTAAACACATAGTTCAGGTGATAAGATAGTTATTAAATAGACGATAGAACTACTGTATATAAATTTAATATAACTAAAAGCCTGAAAGGTCCTTTCTTGGATCACACCACTTTCACCATAACAAACACAAACTATGGGGGGGTGAAAGTTGCTGAATTCTAGTTTATTTATAAAAAAATAAATAACTAAGCTCTGGTCTAAAGATAAATTACTACACAATGCAACTGGCTGCACAACTCTGTGCCTTAAAGTGCTCTTGCAGCTACAATAAATGAACACCATGGAGACTCTCAACATTTCCTGCTAACAAAACAAACATGAGAAATGTCACAAGGGGAAAAAAAACATAGGTGTTTTTTTCAGATTGAAAACTCAGGCCAAAAAAAAAAAAGTGTGGGAAACAAAAAACAGGTTAAATAAGAAGCTTATCATGTTCAGTTTTTCAAGTTGACACAAGCTACACTCACCATTTTCTGTCAAAAGGTGGTGTTAAGGGGAGCTTGAGGGTAAACAATGACCTCAGAGATGTGGCAGTGCCCACCCACACCCACCATCCTCTTCTTCACAGCATGAGGGATTCCTCTCATTTTTCATTTTTGCATTGAATGGCCGAAAAAAAAAAAAAAAAAAACTGCACAAAAGATGTTAAAAGTGTGTTTTTGTTGAGGTTTGCCACTAGAAAAGCACCCTTTCCTGCAACACACATTATCAAACAGGGTCAGATCCACTCTGACCATCGCAATAATCTGTTTGTTCCACGTACAAGTGACATATTAAGTCGTAAATTGTAAAGATAGGTGTTACAAACACAACTTAATGTTGAGTTCTTTTCACCAAAGAGACCTGCCTCCAGACCAGACCTGACCTTTCAAACTTATATGCTCAACAGAGGGTTTCCCCAAAGGGTAAAGCAACAACACACTACAAAGGGAACTGAAATGATCCACGTTTGTGATAACTTAATGAGGCATAACGTCAAAATACTTCACATGCACTCATCTGCGTGTTGTTCTGCTTTGCCAGTTACTCAGCTGTCAACACATGACTGTGCGCACAAGTCGTGGATTTTTACATCCAATTCTTGACAGTAAGGTAGGTTTAAGGAGCCTAAATGATCGCTCTGGCGTTGATCTGCAGCAAAAAAAAAGAAAAAAAAAACAGGCTTGAAGCTGCAACGAAACTTCAATCAATGCGAGTGCGGACATGCACTGTTTGGAAGTCGCTTACCTTTCCTCCGCAGCGCCGTTGTCCTTTCTTGTGGTGGTTTTATATTTATATATATATATATATGTCGTGGTGGATGGGATTAGAGTCCTGCCTTCAGGTGGGAAGCAAAGTGTCCCTTGAGTTGAAATGGAGGCAGCGGAGTGGAAGCCGTGAAGCAGTGCGGGGCAGAGAGTGAGTGAGCGACCGGGAGGATCTCTCCTGTCAAAGCACAAGCACCGCCTCGGCTGCTCTCTGCGCCCTCCTCCGTTCAAACAAAGCTCTGCGCGTCTGTCTGTCAAGTAATGCTCGTTAAAGTAACACGGCTGCAACCTTTTACAGTCCAATTGTCGTTTTAAAAATCAATACAACGTGCATTTAATGCATTAAAACGCACAAGTAGCTTGGATGGAAGCGTTGTTAATAGTTTATGGAGACTTTTAAGTGTACTTAGACTAAGTGAAATAATGCTAAAAATGTCATTCAAGTAAAATACCTTCCAGTTAACCTACTCTATCCGGGGTTATTTAAAAATAATAGTGTTACAAGTAGAATCTAATAGGAAATGTGCATTATAGGCAGGGCCGGATTAAAAAAGGACAGGCCCCTGGGCCCAGAGTGTTCCAGGGGCCCCCTTCCCCACCACAACATTTTGAAAATTGTGAATGATACACTGGGAAAAGGACATTTCTAACATTTCTCAGCCAGTGGTACCAGTAGCAAAAGACTAGACACTGTGGTGTAACTATCTGGCTTTTATGTACATTTGGTTTCATGTCCAAAGTGCTGGTGTACGCCCCACATGGCCCAAAGTGGGCGTAGCCCCTGGGCCTGTGCCCATAATGCCCATTGGATAATCCGGCCTTGATTATAGGAAGATGCTGTTAGCTAACATTTCCTGTTGCATTATAACGTGACAATTTACATCAATTCAACTTTATTTATTTAGCGTCAAATCACAGCGATGCCACCTCAAGACACTTTACAGTCAGGGAAAAAAACATAATGAAAGCCAATTCATCATGGAATATTTGACTTGGCTACATTTTTTTTTTATATAGAGAGAGTTGTGCAAATTAATACATGGTAATACGTGGGAAATAAAAGCTAAATCAAGACTTTGTTTTTAGGAGTTAACGGTACTTTCCACTGCTTTAGGTTTGTACACATGCTTTACGCACCAATGATGAAACGTGTTCAAAACTTTAATCGGCAGCCAATTAGAAAGGAGTATTCAGTGACTGTAAATGCTAAAGAAGAAAAACCAGAAATTCATTTTATAATGTAAGAAATGTATTTGATTGGCGTATATCATATATATTAATTGTATTAAAATGTAAAGCCTCGTTATCATATAATATGGAGCACTGTTTGTGCTTCAAGACACAAGTTAGCATTTTGTGTGTTTGTCGTCAAATTAATCATACAATTTTTAGCTGTTAACAACCTGACATAAGAAATACTGGAAATATTTGTTTTAACTTCAAGTTTTGATCTACCGCTTTAACAAAACCATGAAAAAGAAAAAGGAAAAAATATAAAAGTATGGTTTATTGCCATGTGACGTCACAATTACTGTAACGCAAAAGATGTCCACCAGGGGGCAGATTACAAGAAAATGCTTAATACTTGTTAAAGGGTTAATCAAACATAAAATTTAGTTTATATATTTTAACCACATTTTTGAAACACATTTCTACAACTAGATGTGAAAACCCCCCACGTTTTTTCTTTTTAAAGGTCATTCAACGGTGTAATATGTGTTTGTATTAAAAATCTTTTTTTTTTTTTTTTTTTAAATGATTTCCACAGCTCACTGTAAATTTAAATAAGGGTGCTAATTGTGGCAATTTTGGGTAGTTGTGAAAACACTCTTATCTGCGTGTAACACACATCAGCATTTAGTATGCAGCTGCCAACCACATCAGATGTAAGCAGACAATCACAAAGCCCCGGTATTTAGTAAAGCACATGATTTCACATTCCGCTGATCACAATGGTGAGGGATTAGGCTACACAACGAGGACTAAGCTGGCTGGAGAGGATAACAGAAAGGGAAAACATGTAGGTGTCTGGGTTAGACAGCAAAAAGGAGTGTGTGTCAGGTCAGAGCACTTTCCGTCTGAGTTCAGCAGTTAAACTTTCCTCTTTGGTTTCATAATGTGGATCAGAACCACTTAACACTCAACATCTCCTCCTCAACGCCTTCTGAGTCTGAGTGCTCAAACATTTACATGATGTATTCCTCTGACAGATCCCTATGAACTGAACAAGTCACAGCTCTCCGATGACCTGTTGTGGTAAAATAGGGAATTGCATTTTCTCAAAGAACTACTGCATTTGACAATTTATTACTTCTTTGTCTGTACAACACGGTACATAACATACAAAACAAAAACATTAAGAAAAATAGCAAAGGGCACAATTCACTTTTGTGGTCTTCTATACGATCAGCTGAAGTTGTTTTATTTTACTACAACAAGGACCAATGATAAATAATTTTTCCTCTCAGAAGTATTAAGTGACTCGACAAATATTTGTACAATCTCCAAGCTGTGTTTGGTAGTAGTCTCCTTCCAACCTATGAAGAACAAGTTCAATCAGAACATGACGTATGGATCACCTAAAATATTGAATGAACTATTTTGATTTATCAAATTAAAGTAATTATACTCAGTGAAAACCCACATTTTAAACCTCCACTTTAACACTCAACTGGACCCAACATACAAAACATGTACAACCAAGGCAACGAAGCAAACACATGAACTCTTCTTCCTGCGATGAAGTTCAAAAGTGCCCAAAAAGGCAGGTTTCCACACACAGATTGATACGTTTCAAGCATTTTTTCCTTTCTTTTTTTTTTTTTTTTTTGAAAAAAAGGCAACACAATAAAATCAAATGGCACAGAAGGTTTGAACAATCTAAACTGAGAAGCACAAAGTCCTGAAATATTCACTGGAAAGTAAACACTAAAGCAAGAGCGCAAAAAAGTTGAGAGTCATCGTCCCTCCAGACTGTAACAAAGGCTCACTAAACAGAACTGAAATAAACAAATTACAAGCTCATGACAGTGATGAGTATAACATTTATAATTCAATATAGTTTTTGTATTTACAAGCATTTATACAACTGAGGGCATTAAATGGGGGGGGGGTTCAAGCTTATCACTATATTAGGAGCAGAACAATCAGATAATATAATGCACTAAATATAAACCTTGTAAACATCCCATCTTAACTTTTATCTTAGATATCAGTCAGATTATGTTTATACTTGCCAGGTTCATAAAGTATTTGTCCTTACTTTAAGGCATAGGTATCAAGCTTAGGAGTGAGCCTAAGTTTTTATTTTAAATAAGCCAGATTTTTTGTTTTTTCCATGTTTCACTTCAAAAGAGGAAAAATAAACCCTCTTTCACTTCACAGAGTGAAAAGAGCAAAACATCCCCACTTGTCTCTGGATCAGCACAGCTAACTGTACAGTTATAAGATTTCCTCCACGCCGTGCGCAAAGATCATAACCAGGCCGGGCTCCAGGATCATATCCTCCCCCATATGCTGATTTTCACAGGCCATCACCACCACTGCCTGCTTGCCAGGAATACGCTTGGCAACGTAGTTCTCATAGTAGCGCCTGTTCATCTGTCGCGTCTCCAGAGTGGCCAATCCCTGCGGCCAGTTACGCTCGTGGGCGTTCTCGATCAGGTCGTTCACAATTGAGAGGGGGCAGCCGCTGTCGATGAGGGAGCGTTTGATGACTGCCTGGAGAACCGCATCGGGAGTGGAGATCATACCCCCCCAGCGAGTCACTCTGGCCGGCTGCATGGAGTTCACCCATCTGCAATTGCAATAAAGAGTGAAAAAACAAGCTACTTAGAAGCAGATCTGATTTTAAGGTCGTCAACAGGAGGGGAAAAAGAAACTTGGCTTACTCCAGGATTTCATTGTACTCAATGCTCTCCTCAAGGTTTTGAAGGTTGGGGTTTGCACTGCGGATTGCTCTCATGTAGGCTTTTAGCAGCTGAATGTCTCGTTTCTGGTCAAGAAGAGGCACAGAGTCAGTTAAAGATCTCTTAAAGTGACCTAAAAGTAGTCCAGCCTAAAGAATTTGTGCCCAAATAGTTTACATGCTTAAAAACTTTATTTAAAAAAACATTTTAGGAAACTAGAGTGTACTAAACCTGTTTAAAGGACTTGTTACATCATGGCTTCACAATAAGAGCTATAAAGTGTTTCGTTATTATTCCTGCTTACTTGTTCCCCCAACTGATGCTTATGTTCTGCTACAGTCTTCTCCAGCTCTGAAATCTTAGTCTGTTGCTGCTGGACGACACTCCGCAAGTGTTTGATGCAGTTGTGATTGGGAAGCTCATCTTTGGGCATTTCCAGCCTGGAAGAACGAAGCAGACAAAATAACTTACATACATTGAAATATGGATAATACTTCTTTTTTTTTTACTTGTGCCCTGCTCTTTGAAAACATGGCATTTATAAGCAATCCCAGCACAACTTCAAATACAGGGTGGATGCCACTCACCCGCATCCCTCCTCACAGTTGACTGGCCTTTTGGGGTTGTGCTCACAGTCCTTGAGGTGTGACTGCAGCTGGTCCAACCTCAGTGTAGCTGTGCAGCCAAAGCTTGCATTGTCGCAGCTGATCTGAAGTTTGGACAGCATGTTGCGCATGATGCGGGGGACCGGCCGGAGGTGAGCTAGTGTCACAACAGTGCGGTCAACAGGACAGATCTGTTGCTGGGCAAACCACTGTGTTATACAGGCGTTACAAAAAGCATGTTCACAGTGTGGAGCCTGGAATAAAAAAAAAAAAAAAAACAACACACAAGGCAAGGTCATGCATTTCATTTATTAGAATGTTTTACACAACATATTAAGTCCTAAAAGGCAAAAACAAGGTCATAAATTGTTTTTATTTATTTATATATATATATATATATATATATATATATATATATATATTATATAAAACAAATTGAAGTGCAGATAAAATATATGGATGATCTTTTTCCTAATCAGGGTGATGATGAGGACTTACCTGCACTGGTTCTTCAAGCACTCCACTACATATTGGACACAGCAGGTCTTCATCCACCTCACCCTGGAACCTTGTTACGTCGTACCCCATGGTACTCTACCCACAACCTCCTGAGCAACACACAAACAATGAAATGGATCTTTTCAGGCAAATTGACTGCAAAAAGAGATGCCTGTACATATATTTTAAGATACCTTATACATTAATACCAATCACAAAAAAAGAGGTATCTGTATCATATCAAATTAATTCTGCAACATGTTGATGCACTTGAACATAAAGCCGGAGTCATTCATTTAGTGATTAGATGAGATGGAACTGGCGACAAGATTTACAGACTGTCTTTATCTAACAGTTATTTTTGGGTTATCATATTTCCAAAAATCAAATATAATCCCCCTCTGAGACAAATAAAGTCATTTTTAATTCATTTCTGTATTGCAGCAAACATGCAGATATCAGTATTTGACAATGTCTAGCCCTGTTTTTTTTTTCTAACCTGCAGGCCAGCTTTTGGCAGACTGTTTTAGGACAATGGAAAAAATGAGATGGAATTTGTGCTGCGGCAAGAGAAAATCAGACTGTTTATGTCCACATATGTAAAGAGATGTGGCTCCATCACAACTAAATAGACAAGCCAGTTTCTGCCCCAGCAGAGTATTCTCGCTGAATTTGCCTCCATCTTTTTTATTTCACAGACAATTTCTCAGTTTTGCAAAAAAATGTATACAGTTGTGCTCATATGTATTCATCCCCTCTCATTAAAGAAAAGGCTGAATTTACAACAGTCACTCAAATAACTGGAGACTTAAAAAAGGAACAAGAAATAAAAATTTGCAAAAATATAATTTAGTAATATAAGACACTGTTTTTTCATTTAATTTTGTTGAAGAAAGAAAAAAAAAACAAATGGGTCCTGGACAAATTAGAGCACTTTTCTGTTGAACAGTGGGACAAAATACCTGTCAACAGGTGCAGAAGTCTGACTGAGAGGAACAGAAAACACCTGACTTGAGCGGAAACATTAAAGGATTGTTCAACTAAATATTAGCTTATGAGTGATGTAATATGTGATAAAATTATCTTATTTGTTTGCTTTTTGAAAAAAAAAATATTTCCATTGAACCAGAATTAGAAAATAATGTAATGATTTTCATAAAAATTTTTATTTATTATTACTTTAGTTAATTTCAGCTTATTTTACAGGCAGCTGTTTTTTTCCTTCTTTAATGAAAGGGTATGAATAAATATGAGCACAACTGTATATACACATTTATTATATAAATAAACCTGTTATTCATTTATACTTGGTTTAACCTGCACCCCAACACTATAGAGAATATATATTTAGATATACACAACATGTGGAAAAGCATGACAAGCAGTACTAAAGCTATACGGCTAAAGGACTAGATACTATAACAAACCATCGACATGGAGGGTAGGATAAAGGTAAACCAAGTTAAATTAATTTATTTTTCCCTTTGATGCAGTAGGCGATTTTTATGGGCGCAAAATGGGGCTTTATCTTACTTTACCGCGCACAATTGTAATGATTAATGATTGATATGATCATTTATATCTTAAGCGTACCTCACACACAAACGGCCTTAAATGATTCCATTAAGCTCCTGAAGTATTGATCTGCCTGATGAAAAAGACAGACACTGCCTGCAAAACAAAGTGCAACAGGAGACATTTGAATTGCTCAGCTCTCAATCATACTATCTTCCCAGGATGATCACAGCAAAAACTCCTAATTAAAACTATTACAAAAGCAAGAGGGAAAAAAAGGTGGACGGTGATTAAATATTAATCTGTATTAAAAAGACAGTTATGTTCATAATTAATCAAAAGCTGATGCCTTTGATAAGAAGTTATGATTTTCTGACATTATCCCTGGAAAATGCTCCATGATAACTGTTAGATCTAATGGAATTATCCTGTTGTTCAACCAGACTGACCCAATTTCAATTAAAGCAACAGATAATGATGTGGACATGATTTATGTGTATTTTTTTTTTTATCTGATCTTTATGGGCATGGCTTGCACACAAAAGTTAGCCAAGCCTCGAAGCTAACGCTAGCTATGTCTTATGTCTTTTCGCTTACGGCATTACACTAAATTCATGTTTTGGAATTGCAAAGTACGAAAAAAAGAGATATTCTATTGCTTGAATCGGGACACCAGCAAAGCTTGGATTTTACATGTTGCCCCAATTTACCATCCTGCTAACAATTTTAGCGGCTACGATTCCGCTGCTCTTCACCCATATCATCTATATTAGCTACAGAGCTAACCAGACTGAGCGAAGTATAAGGAACTAACACTCACTAATATTTGTTGATATTTGCACAGAATATAATAAAAACAAGACAGTAGGTTGGATACTTACTCAGGCATGAAGTAAAATAGGTCTGTATTACGATTCCTAAGTATTTTCAGTAATCGTAACGTCACTAGCAATTTGCTAGCCACGTACTGCTACATCCTACACTTGTGCGTGAGCGATGGTCAGGCGGACGTGTACGTCATGACGTACCATGACGTATTTATTGGTCCCCAGTCAGGTTCCCGTATTCTGATTGGGACTACAAATAATTTTAAATTATTAATGACACTTTTAATTATCCATTGAATTAATTGATTATTTAATGCTTTAATAACTGAATGACACATTTAACTAACCATTTAATTAATAATGTATTTAATTGTAATTTTAATTATTAATAATAATAATAATAATAATAATAATTAACATTGTGGCACTTTTTACTCCTCCATAAATATATATATATATATATATATATATATATATATATATATATATATATATATATTATCAATGTTTGTTTTATTGCAAAAAGAACCAAAAAAGTTGATTTCGTTCGTCCTTTTTTTTTTTTTTTTTCAAATATCTTTCATTATATTGATAAATTCCAATAATTAAACATTAGATTTATTTTCAAGACTTATAGTCAATAACAAATGTATTTACATTACAAAAGTTTTGTTACTGATTTATGGTCATTTTTAAAAATAAATTTATCTTCAAAGTGAAGGTTTTAATTCTATAAAGAATTACACTGTTTTGTATATGTCCGCATATAGAGTTGCGTATTTTACACAACATTCAATATATCAGCACAATGCTGAAATTTTGTATTCCTCCGTCATCATCTATGACAAAAACTCTCTGTGACAGAAGGTAAGCAAGAGGGAAATGAACTGAAGCCAGGATGCTGCAAAAACACACTCCAGGTAGAGAAGAAATGGTTCCAGGACTGACAAAAGCCAGTATGCGAGAATGCATCAATGTGCTCCTAAAATTAAAATCCATCCTCAGGCAGTTAGCAAAACTCATTATTTTTTTGCGTTTTTTCAAAATTTTATTTTTGTTAGTTTTCTGTTACAGAAGAAAAAACCAGTACAATTCATGTAGTGCTGTCTGATCCTGCAGGGCTATTACTGGTTTCATATTTTGTTTTAAGCTTGGCAGACTATTCCATACAAGTACAGTTGTCATTAAATTTATTCATATTCATCTCTTAAAGAAAAGACAGAATTCGCAACAGTTACTCAAATAAAGGGAGAGTGAAAAAAGTAATAAATATTTGAAAAATGATACTTTAGTGAAATAAATAGCTTTTTCATTTTATTGAGGAGAAAAACTGAATATAAAAAATACAAACCAAACTTTCCCAAACAAAGTAGAGCACTTTGTCATTGAGCAGTGGACCAAATACCTGTCAACAGGTGCAGAAGTCTGAGAATTACAGAAAACACTGACATTATGTCAAAGGATTGTTCAAGAAAATATTAGTTCATGAGTGACATTTGCTGTTCCCTCTGGTTTCAGACTGCTGTTTTCCTTAATCAATGGGAAAACAGCAGTCTCTGAAACCAGAGGAAACTTTTAATCAATGGGAAAGTATAAATAAATTTAAGGACTGCCAATATGATAAATTCAGGGTTCCATGTACTGATAAGATGTGTGTGTGTGTCAAAAGGATGACTTCTATGATCTTGCTGACTGATTTGAGACTGACTGATTTTTCTCTGCTGAAAAAGTTTATAGTGCTGCAAAATCACTTGCAAATCTACAAGATGTCTTTTCTTTGTCATTTGTTCTGCATTTGAGTAAGCATAATTCAACATTATATTAAAAAATAACACTTTTCTTAATTACAAATTATTTCAATTAGTTTTAAAATTGTAAACCTTAACTGGAAGCTAAATAACCCAAGATTTTCTGAGACTTTTAGAACAACTTAATGCAATTTTAATTAATTGTCCAAAAAAAAAAAAAACAAGACAGAGGAAATATTTAGCAATAGCACTTTATTGAACACAAACAACCCTAAGCCACAATACTGAATGACAAGACCAATTGGCTGCAGCAAACATTTTATAAAATAGATTCAGGTTTAATGTCACTAAATCTTTTTTTTTCCTTTTAATGTCAGAAAGACAGATGCAGGTTTTCCAAAACAGTGAATGATCTTTTACATATTTAACATTTCTGTAACAAATTATCATTCACATGTTCACACAAAGGAATAACAAGGCAAAGTGCTTTCAGGATTGCATTGTTGAAAAAAGAAAAAAAAGAAAAATGAATGGCTTGAGGTTTAGATTCAGGTGAGACAGTGGCGTGGGTGACAGGAAGTGGGGCGAATCCTGTCTTTGAGTTGGCATGAGTGGGTGAGGGTTGTGGTTGGGGATGGGTGGGTCTGGTCAGAAAACCTCAAACCTTTCACCTTGTCCTGTAACCCCTTGAAGTCAAACCCAATGTAAAATGTCAGGGCAGTGTGAAGTCGGACGCCTGTGCAGATAAAATTTGGTTCAGTGTGTACAGGTGGATTTAAAGGCATACCGCTCGAGGGGCTCTAACTCGCCCTCAAACAGGACTGCAAATCCACCTCATCACCTACTTCCTTGTTACAACATGTGATATCATTACAACTGCAGGGCAATCATTGGCTGATCCAAAATGAAACGTAAACGTTGACTTACTCTTCGCTATAGGGCTAGACAGGGAAATACATGCATAAGAGGAAATAAATGGTTTAAAAAATAAATAAAAAGGTCAATGCTTGGTTATTTCATTTCTAAAAGATGGTTCCTCTGACCATTCACCACTGAATGTTAAAGGGGAGAGACTATCATCAGAATCTGCATCATAACATTGTCTGGCTTCACATTCCAGTGGTATTCTGTTATATAAATGCTTCTCATAAATATTTTATTCCCAAGTCAAGTAGACATATACACATACAGCACAACCAAGCACACCTTATGTATAACTACAATTGCTTATGATAATTCTGTATTCCCGTAATGTGAATAGACTTTTTAAAAAGTCAAAACAGGTGGAGACGAACGGTACTCAAGGCTGCAAAACAAGGAGGTAGGAGAAATGCTACGAAAGGAAAAAAATAAAAAGAAAGAAAAGTAGCAAGTGATGCCAACACGATCATTTACTTATATAATTTTATGATAAACAAGGCTTCCTGAACCGTGCTAGTGCCAACAGCTGCTACTGCAGTCAACATATGAGGAGTGGTCCTGCAGGATAATCTCAAGACAGTATGCACCTTTCCGTTGGCTCCTAATGCTGACTGGATTAGCAGCTGAGTTTTACTAACTGAGGAAATCTTACAAGACCCATCCGACCTTAGAAATAATTTCAATCATGTGTTAATATATTCCTAAACGGGTCATATTCTAAAATTGGCTAAATTATTGGTCCTGTTGTCATCACAGGTCGCAAGACCACACTGCTGGTGATGGCATTGACTCCTTTACACACAGTAGAGTAGTATATTTGCAGATTTGTAAATGAGGTAATCAGCGTTAGGCTTAATAGGGAACCCTGTCATTGACACACGTGCCCACTTCATTCACCAGTAAAAGAAAAACACAAAAGGTTTCCTCATTCAGAGGGACAGGACTGTGGAAAATAAAATCAACTTTGGAATGTTGGGGTGGACGAGCCAACTTTTTTTTTCCTATATTCATGAAGGTGCACTGTGAAACTATCTGATTGTAACTCATCACATGCCCTGATTCAGAGTCCTTCCTCTCATGATAAGGGCTCCTTTGTATTTCCCAAGATAAGCCACTCAAACTAAACAGCGACCCACTATCCGTCGTCTTTTTTTCCTTTTTCTTCTTCTTCCTTTTTTTTTAAAAATTAATTTGCAATGAATTAAGGCTCAATGCCTGCTTTAAGTCCAGTTGTGAATAGATTGCTAATTGCTTGTGAGTTGCAATGAGGTGGCAACATCTTCAGTGAAGCGGACTAAAAAATAAAAACATGAAAGGAACAAAACGCTACTGAAATGTCACAGAACATGCAGTATACATCCTTTTTCTACAGGAAGCTATTTCTAATAGCACATTCATGAGGGCTCCTAATGGGCAAATTCTGATATGGCTCTGCGTTAGAGTAATCAAGCTCGGTGAAACACTACTTCCATGACGGGCTCACAGAAGGAGCAAGTCAATAAGGTGCTCCATTAGAAGACTGCTGCCTTATTTCACCTGCTGCACAAATACTTAGTTTCATTCAGTTAAACAGTAAACACTGGAAAGTGTTTTGAACGTTTGATTTACTTTGTGTAAATGCATTCTCCCCTCCCCCCCCCCAACACACATTAACACATCTTCTGCTGGTGAAAACAAACGGCACTTTCAAGGGGAATGTTTCTCTAAAACCACAATCACAGGACCTCAGAGTAACAAATTGTGAAAACAATTAGGCTATACAGTAGATAGAAATCTCATGAGTATCTTAACTGTACAAGCTTTAGGCTACACACTGAAAGGGAGGGCATGAAAGGACCCTTAATGCTTAACATTGAAAACAATATAAGGCATTTTATATTTCCTTTTATCCTCATATAATCACTGACAGCAGGTCTAAATATTTTTTGAGAAAACACTTCATTCAAGGTTGAAGAGAGGATGCATATACACACACCTACACATGCAAACGAACGTGTCTACTGGTCTAAGAAAACCAGAAGTCCAAACTACAATACCATCAAAGTCCATTCAAAGAGGGAGAAATAGGAGGATGAGGGAAAGAGAAAAATTAAAAAAAAGAAGCAGCACCTACTCAAATCTAGCAACTTGTGCACGGTCCTGTGTCTGAGCAGGCAGCTTGTAAATCGGATTTTGATCACAGTTTTAATAACGGAATATCACACACTCCACTATCAAATGCCACCTCTGTGAATACAAACAAGAGGACCACTTGAAATCCTTCATTTGCTACAGATCAGTGACTTTTGGTGTTTTGTTTTTTTTAAAGAAAGGGCATATTTATGTTTTTTTCCCCCCAACTTTTTGTTTTTTTTGTTACAACTGAGGAAGCGATGATAAACAAAAGGTTATTGCACTTTTATCTAGTTCAAACGAGGTCAGCTCGACAAAAGATTCATGCCTTAATGTCATAGTTAGACAACAAATGTTACGTCACTTCTATAATATGATCACACGGTTATTAAAAACGCTGCACACGGCTACTACTGCAATCCTACTTGTAGTCAGTCTACCCTAAACAACACAAAACAATCGCCACAATCAATTTGCAACACAGTCACAACAAACAGTTCGCCTAAATTCGATGTTGAATGCGGCTACCGCATCATTTCACAACTGTGAAGTTACTGATAGGAGATGAACACCCGACAACGGTCTCTACAGTTGATGTGTTACCGACAATCAAGCCTCACGTTTTCCGCACAAAGCGGGGAGATTGGTTTTCTCACATCTTCGCCTAAATTTTGGTCAACAGGCTCCTTCACTTCTTATTGTTAGGAAAGCCCAATGAGCCCCGAGGTGCCTTCTTTGGATTTGTGCTTTCGAAACTATTGATCTCCATTCATTCACTGTTTGATGTGCCCCCCCCCCCCCCCCCCCCAGAAAAAAACCGCAACAGCAATGTGCGATCGCTTTCCGCTGCCCGAAGCGAGCACTGGAAATATAGTGATATACAGACTGTTATAGGACTTATTTTAAGCTTTTTCTCTTTCACCTCAGATCACAAAGAATTTAAATAATGCTCAGAGGGAGTCTGTCTCCATCTACTGCAGTCATGTATGTTCAGTGTAATTTCTTTTTCCCACTATAAGGCTTCTGGGAAATACAAATGGAAGACCGTACCTTTCGGTAGTAACAAATAAAAGGCACCATGCCACCGCTGTGCTTGATATTACACAGATCCTTTTGGTGGTGGAGGGGGGGGGGATAATAACCAAGCATTCAGGCAGGGAAGGTGGTCAAATCCGCATTAGTCATACAATAAAATTGTATTATTTAGACTTTCAGAGGTAAGGTTTTATAGCTACTTTCATTTCCCACCTGACATTACACTGTACCCTTTACTATGGTGGCTTACACCAGATAACGCACTCATTTGTTGATTGTAATGAAGAGAAATGTTGAAACAGGGTAACTATGCACTTTTCTTTTTCCCCAAAAAGATTTTAAAAAAAACCAAAAAAACCAAAAACAGGGTTTGTGCATGTTAGGATCCCACATGCATATGTTAAAAAGTCTCCCACACACACACACTGGCATCAGAAATAAAAACAACAAATCAGAAAGGATCAATGTCAGCATCGTCGCACAAAAGATTACTGATGAGGTAAAACTGCAGGTCCAATAAAAAGTACAAAGTGCAGTTGACTGCACCTTCGTAAGGTAGGAAACATGAGACATCTGCCGACACTTCCGCGTAGAACATCTAATTTAGGCTGGTTTAAGCAGGATTACACCCACAAGATGGATCACTAGATCTGAAACTCTTTGTTAGCATAGCTGTAAAAGCATCCCTCCCGTCTGAATACTTCCATGAGGTACACCACTTCCATTCCCAGTGTCATTTGGCTCTGGATAACAGAGAAGCCATAGCTGATTGTTTACAAGTGAATTTTGAATTCATTCATTCATTCACAGTGGAAAATATGGCGATATCCCGACCTGTCAGAACAATCTCTGCACCATGGCAACCTTGAGCTATGTGCTACCTCCATTTGTGTGTGTGCTTCTTGACACCCAGAGATGTCTTTTAAGACCAAAAGCAGCCGCCAATTTTTCTTTTCTCTCCTGTTTGCTTTTTTTAAGCAGTCAAACAAGTAGCATAACTCTACAGGTGATGTAACTTCTCAGGTTCTGCCAGGTTATCATTTTGTTTCAGCTTTTAAGGCAAAAGGCTCAACAGTGGATCAGAGTTGAATTGAAATTTGCCGTTTACTTCAAGTAAGAACCAAGACATCCATTGAGGCAAATCAATTCCATATTGTATATACCATGCTTTTTTTTTTTTTTTTTTTTGGACATCAATTTTTTTTTCTTCCTTTATAACACACACACACATTATTATTCATCTTGTTAAACACAATCTATGGATTGCTTTGCCAATACCAAAAGGGATTACCTATATTCTTCAAAAATGTCCAATTATAAAACAGAATTCTACCAACATCAAAATTGAACAGAATACTCGCATTTAAGTACTAATATTTCATGCAAATATGTATATAATTTTTGTTTTTACTAATACAATTGATGAAAAGACATGCGGCTCCAAACATAAAACTCTAATAATCCTGCCTACGTCTGAATATGTTACTGAACAAGTAAATATGATTCATGTCTAAAGGCAAATCAAGGTTTCTATGGCACTAAATGGGTGTAGCTTAGGTGCATTTTGTCAAATATAGGCTATTTAATATTATGCGTGATCTTATCAACCGTAGACCTTTTCTTGTCTGTTGTTTTTACTGTACTGTAAGGCAATCTCAATGGAATGGATGAACACGAATGTTAAATTCATCGGAACCCTTTGTTTACCTTGTAGGCTTCGCTTTACACGACTGTGTTTGGATGTATGAGAGAAAGTGGTGATACGTCACAACAGCACGGCTATAACACTAGCGCTGTTGCCAAAAAAAAAAAAAAAAAAAGAGGAAAAAGAATAGGGGAGGGAGGGGCTAAACATATCCAGACCTTCAATGCAGGAAGACTACGACACATACATTATAATAATAAAAATAATAATAATAACAATAAGAGTTATTTTACTACATGCTACCTGTATAATCATATCTATGCAAGACAAATGAAGAGCAACAGTTCAAAGCCAGGAGAAAGCAAATCATCCCGCTCTAAACTGACCCTACATTCATTTCAGTCAGAAAATTCATGGCTCAGATTTGATGGTCAGACTGTAAACTGCTTTAACATATGCATAAATCCTTTGCTGCTTTACTAAAGAGGGGTTTCCTCTCTCAACACATTTTGGCAAACAGGCCTCATTTGTGACCAAGGTTTATGACATCTAACCCGCATTTGAATCTTCCATTGGCATTTATGCTGTGATTTACTGGATTGGCCTAAATGGATGGCAGTGCAATATTTGTGCTGCACACTATTACACACACGCGCTATTGCTACAATTGGACCTTTCATTGCTTTCCATCTCTTGACTCCATATATATTGTACATGCTCTGTTTGTTTCATTGCAGCTATATCCCAATGGTGATGTAGCTCCATGCACAATCACAGGTATCACTGGTACATACAAATGAGAAAAGCATGTAGAAGAATACTTTGATTCGACAAGAACATTTCATTGTGTAGCATTGCAAGTGGCAATGGTTCCATTTACTGGACACATACGGACATCACAAGAAGAAAAGAAAAATCCCTGTCTTAACAGGCTGGCTTGACAGCACCTACAGATGGCAGAAAGAGCATGGAGTACTTGGAGGAGCCTGCCTGAGGTGTCAGTTTAATCGATGGACTGACTTCATGTGACTTAGGCCAGAGTCCGTCTTGTTAACAGTAAGCTGGGTAACAAGACCTGGCGTCTCTGCTGGGCCGCCTGCCCAGATAATACAAACAAGTCATTGGGCAGTGACACTGTCCCATTAGTGCTTAGAGAAAGTTTTTTTTTCCTAGTTTTCTTTTTTTTTTCCTTTTTTTTTTTTTTAAAGTTTCAATAATGCATTGTTGGAGTACAATTATGTTGCAGCCTTTGCTTGTCTACTTTCCTGTATTCAGCAGCAACAACACATGCATGTAAACATAAGTACATACATTTCATCTGCTCAATTTTGCACACTTAGAACCTGAATGCACTAAAGTGCGTGCTTGACTATCTAATTAAGTGCTGTGGGATTAGGGTTAAAAAGGAACATCCCATTTTAAAAATAATTTTAAAAAAACCCAAAAACGTAGACGTTTATCATCCTGCGGAGGTCTGATTGGATTAATTCTACCTGCTGCTTCCACGCAGATCCTGAGATTACAAAACAAAAAAAAAAAAAGGATGCAACTATCTCCGCTGTTAATACTACTGTCCAAATGAAAACTAGCTCAAGATAACAAAGGCTGGGGATACCAATTAGTTCCATCTCATTTCAGCTATGAAGGTCGAAAAAAAAAAGCCAAATCCACACGACTAAATCATGGAAAGCTTTGCTCTGGAAAAGACTTTCTGACAGTTTGACAAAATTACGTTTAACACACGAGTGTGATAACCTATTTGTAAGGAGTACTTAACACAGCCTGGCCTAGGTCCTCGTCCAGTCAACTAACATGTGCAATTGTGCCACTTCATTATCAGTGGATATGAAGTTATCATGCCAATGAAAACAATCTGACTCAGTGTAATCTAACCACCATTAGATGGTTTTCTGCTTTTTTTTTTTTTTGTTTGTTTGTTTTAAAGAGACAACTAAATAGCATAGATATAACATCTAAAAGTCACAAACAGCTCTAGTGGTCCGATACAATCATTTTTAGTATACTTAGTACCAGAAAATGGGATGAAAAGACAATTAAATGAACACAAAAAAAAAAGCACATATTTGGATTTCTGCTTTTCCTGAAATCTAAACAGGTATTGGCCTAAGCAAAGATCCCGCTCCCTCTCATCATAGCCCTGTTAAACTCTTTTTTAGGGATATGGACTCCCTGGTTATCTGGTTATAGCCGAAACATCAAGATAAACCAGGCAATATATTTCTCTTTTCTTCCCCACTGGATACAGTGGTGCGAGTATAGTCAAATGTTGCTATCTAAAGGGGTGGCAACATACAGTAAGTCTCAGGGCTTGTCATAACTCTGCCATTAAGCAATCCAACTGAAATGATGCATTATAGAAGGCATGGGTCAAAAGGCATTTCATGAGATGCCATAAAGGCAATCCAGTGCATTTGTGTTGACACTGACAGTAAAATGCCCGGCACGCACAGAGCCATTCGTTTAGTCTTTAGGTAAGGTTTTCATGAAATAATTTAAAAAAAAAAAAAAAGAAAAAAAAAAAGAATAATATGGGGAAAAAAAAAGAGAAAGAAAAATCAAACCACATTCTGGGGAAACAAAAGCCCTTGTGACAGTGATTGTCTTTTCAATAATGCTCACGAAAAAAAGGCCAAAAGAAAATATTGCTTGAAAACTGCCCAATAAAACTAGCAGACAATATTCCATCTGTCTGAACTGATCGGAGTTCACCACCGAGAAAGCTGCGATATAAACGGTTAAATTCTTAAGACGAGTTCACCAGCTCCTAGAAATGCTCCTTTAAGCGAGAGCAGTAAATCCACAATGCTGATGGCCAAATAAAAACAACAAAAATCAAAGAATAAAAAGAACACAAATGTCTTTAGTGCCTTAAAATATAACAAAACCTAACTGCTCTCTCTCTCTCTCTCTCTCTCAATAATCAGGCCATTCAAATTCTGAAATCGTTTCCAAAAAAAACACTGCTAAGGAGATGGGAAATAAATTGAAATGGCTTGTTCATTTATGTGCTCAGATATATGATGCTTCGATGAGGTGTTGTTGGCAGATATTACTAGTAAAGCCTTCATCTAGAAATAAACAAGGCCTCAGTCAGTCACTATATCCTACAGTAGTTCTCTAGTCCTACAAAAAAGAGAACATTAGGCCTACGGACCCTGGGTGAAGATGAAGCAGCTGCTAAACGAGTTGACGAGGTATATCGAGATCTATTGTCTTTCTCTATACAGTACAGTTCATCTCAAATAAATAATTTATAGCCATAGTAGTGTTGATCAACTTTGGTCATAACTTATATGCTTAGAAACATTCTAGCTTAAACACTTATTTAGCATCTTTAAAATAATGTGGTCAACATTATCAACGTGAGGATGTTACAATGCTGACCCCCGATGGCTCTCCTTTGGAAGGAGACATGCTCATGAATTCAGCAGCATTACCAAATTATCTTGAAATGCCAAACAATTCTAGGCGGTACATTTAAAGTACACTATAGCATTAACATCTTTGTCACCCTTTTCCAATTTTCAGATTGTACTGTAGTACAAAAAAAAAAAGCATTGCACTCTTAACCGAAATTTAGATTTTCTCTTGTGTGGTTCCTTCATAAAAATCTAGGCTAACAGACGAAAAATGTAAAAAAAAAAAAAAAAAAAGAAAAAAAAAGAAAAGAAAATCTTTAAAAAAAAAAAAACAAAACAAAGAAACTCTTTGATCATTCTTTCAGGAAGGCTGGATGTTCCTCTACAAGGTCACCACAACTGATTAAACATGATATGACTGTTGTGCTGAATGATATGAAGAAAAAGATGGCTGATTCAGACACTTCCATGCTTTTTAAATGTTGGTTATATAACTCGGTCAGCATGGGTTTTAAAGGGTTACATGATTTTAGAGATGGCCAGATTGCTAGTGTTTATTCTGAATGCCTCGCCTCGTCTCAGTGACCTTGTAGAGCAATCTGCCTCTATGGATTAAGCACTACTAGGAGATGGAGGAATAGGATCTAATTGCATATTAGGTTTGACTGCACCTCAAGAAAAGACCAAATGCACACGCTCACACAGACGCACAAACACGTACACACAGAGAAAACAGACACATGGGTGGGTGCTCTCCTGGTCTTCTCAACCAAGTTAAAGGTAGTCACCCCCTGGTGGTGATGATGGTGATAGCAGCTGACTGAGGGGGAGAGAGGGGAGGGCCACGAGACCTCACTCAGACAGACACCCGTCCAGGCCAACCGGTGCACCGTGGCGGTCTTTGACGTAGCCATTGTGGAGGCCATTGCTGGGCAGGGGGGAGCAGGCGGCGGTGATTCCGCAGTGCTTCAGCAAATTGAGACCTGGGGAAGGGGAGACCGTGGGAGAGGAGCAGGAGCAGGAGGAAGGGTCCCGTGGGGGGAAAGGCTTCATGGTAGAAAGGATCAGAGCCAGGCAGTCTGCCACGTCCTTGTTGGGAGCGCAGGCCAGAGCAGGGGTGTGGCCTGACAAGAGCGCAACACATGCCATGTTAGTTACATTTTCAGTTGTTTTAATCAATATTAGATCCAAAAATAACATGAGTAATGAGAAAAATAATCTGCAGAAAACGATGCTTCAAATGTAAAGCTACCCTCATCTCCACAGAGAGCCTTAATGTTTTTACCGTTTTGCTTCTCTCATTGCTTTTATTGTTAATTTCAGCATAAACAGAAGAAACCAAAACTACACAGAGGAACAGTCGCCTCACCTTCCTCATCCACAGCCAGCACCGTGGCTCCTCTACTCAGCAGCGCCTGCACCACCGTAGCCAGGCCATTGCGTGCTGCAAGATGGAGGGGCCTGGGCAAGAACAAGTCAGGTTTTAGGAGACAGGAAATAATTCAACCAACTAGTCACCAATGTGCCGTAAAGGCTGCCCTGATTTTCTTTTTTTACATAATCAAAGATCCAACCTGATAGCTGGGATGTAAAAAAAGGCCAATCTGACAGAACAAAAGATCTCTAATAAGACCAGTTTCATGGTGGGCATCTGAAGTCAAAAGTCACGTTTACATGGACAAACCCTTCATCTATCTGACTGAAATGAATCAATAAGACAACAAGACAAACATTCCTAAAAAATCCCCATTTAATCATTTAAGGCAGAGTGACACAAACGTAACATCTGGGCATACATGGGCTATGCAGTAACTTTTCTAGTAGTAAAGTCTGTTACAGTTGTGCTCATATTTATTCATAACCTTTCAATAAAGAAGGAAAAAAAACAGCTGCCTGTAAAATAAGCTGAAATTGACTAAAGTAATAACAAATAAAAAAATTTATGAAAATCATTAAATTATTTTCTAATTCTGGTTCAATAGAAATATTTTTTTAAAAAGCAAAGAAGTAAGACAGTTTATTATATATTACATCACTCAAACTAATATTTAGTTGAACAATCCTTTAATGTTTCCGCTCCAGTCAGGTGTTTTCTGTTCCTCTCAGTCAGACTTCTGCACCTGTTGACAGGTATTTTGTCCCACTGTTCAACAGAAAAGTGCTCTAATTTGTCCAGGACACATTTGTTTGTTTTTTCTTTCTTCAACAAAATTAAATGAAAAAACAGTGTCTTATATTACTAAATTATATTTTTGCAAATTTTTATTTCTTGTTCCTTTTTTAAGTCTCCAGTTATTTGAGTGACTGTTGTAAATTCAGCCTTTTCTTTAATGTAAGGGCATGAATACATATGAGCACAACTGTATATGAAGAAATGCTGGTTATTTCTTACATTTGCAGAGCACTGTTGGTGGCATTTATGAGAGTGGGACTGTGAATCTCGCCCAGAATCAGCAGAGCACACATCTCATGGGCCTAAAAGACAAAACAAAAAGTATGAGAGTCAGAATCCATCACTGAGCTTGTGACATGTTGGGTTTAGACTCTTGTGAACACCCTTGTGTACCTTGCTGCAGGCCAAGTGCAGGGCAGTGTTCCTGTTTTCATCCAGCAGTGTCAGATCAGCCTTGGCCCGGTGAAGGAGGATGGCTGAGTAGCGGCAAGACAAAAATATAAATCATTACATCTGACATCAACCGTCGAGCTTCTCAGTGTAGTAATGGGGATTTTTCACTGCATGTCTTCCACTATAGCCATGAAAAACACTAGAACCCCACCTCTACTGATGTAAGACTTACCCACGGAGCCGCTGTGTCCCTTGTCAGCAGCTACCATCAGAGCAGAGCATCCACTTTTGTCCACTGCATTGATCTCTGCTCCATGGCGAAGCACCAGCTGAAGTCCTGCAACATCCTCTGCGAACGCAGCAGAATGCAGCGGGGTCCTGCAGGCACAGATACACAGCATAACCAATGATTCACCGCTCTACAAGCAGGATTTCAGGTTTGGCCCCAAACCGATTCATAAGAAACATGCTACCACATGTAGTGTTTTGTGTGCAACACTCTTTCTGCAACACAACATCACATCCACTATGTTTACAGTCATGGACTGCAACCCCTCAACCTTTTCCTTTTAATTCACATTTAACTCATTTCTCTTGCTTTATGTTTTTGTGTTGCTTTGTCATGATTTTAGGCTGGTCACGAGGTGGCAAATGGAGCCATTTTCTCCGACAGACTGCAACCCTGCAATTCCCTCGACACAAAATGGAAGAGCGAAACATGAAAACATAAACAACCAAATCCGTAACACTCGAGACAAAGTGCACTTTCCCCTGAAATTGTGTGTAATTTCCAACAAAGCAGGGAACTGTCAGACGAAATTATTGTAAACAAGTGTGTGTGTGCTGATTTTTGCAGCAAGCAAGATACGTGGCAAATGAAGAATGGATAGATGGTGATAGAGGTGGGGAAAAGTCTTCATGTGTTAAACCCAGAGAACGATTCAAATATCTCTCCGTCTCCCACTGTGACCCTTTTAGACAGAATATTATCTTTATGTCAGCTGCTTGTAACAGAAAATTACGTCTGTAATTCAAATTACTGATATAACGTGATCATTTCCGCTACGGACGTATTTCCAACGGGACTGAAAGACGAGAAGCATCGCTTTCTCATGATATATGATGTTCCAGAGTATTTATGAAATGGCCTGTGTGTGGAAGGGTTGATGTTAGTCCAGAAAGTAGAAGTTTAGAGTGAGAATTAAACTTTTGGACGAGTATTTATCAGGCACTTTAGCTTCATTTTAACAGCGTTCTGTCTCTGAATATTATATTTTTATTGTTAATAATAGTATTATTTTGTTTTTGAGAATCCTGATGTGTTTTTTGTTTGTTTTTGTAGTATTTTCACAAGGGCTTTTGTACCACTGTCAACTTCTTTCTCATTTTATTGGTAACAATTTTGTTCATCATAAAAAGGGAAAATGTTTTAGATATATAACAGAAGCACAAACGTTAGGTGAAAATTTGTGAAGGGTGGAGAGGAGTAACACCACCACAATTGCAGTTTGGACATTTATACCCAGCTTTGATGTTTTTTAGTATGAAGAATATTTTCGCTTATTGTCTCAATTTGCTTTATTATTGCTTTACTAAAATCAAACTTTATTTATGAAGCGCCTTTCATGGCAAAAGCTTCAAAAACTGCTTAACATAATAAAAACTGTTCATGCATATTAAAATAAGACAAGCTTTCACACAACAAAGTATATAACATCAATTTAGAAACACACACCTGTCATGTACAGTCGCACGCGTGTTCACACACAGAGTGCATGTTTTTTTTTCTTTGTGTTTCTGTAAAACCCTTTTAGTAGCAAAAAGTGGATGAAAAATGATGGATAAATAAATTCTGATTAACTAGGAGAGAATTTTATGTGAACATTTTTCTTCATGTACGTCTCCATTATTAATAAACTGACCTAAAAGTTATCACACATCATTCTAAACACTTATAGTATGTAATAATGACAAAAGTCTGACAAAACGTGCAAATTTATTCGACACAAAAATTTTTAAAAATTGGATCCATGCAGCCTGCTTTCCTTCATAACCCTCCTAGATAAATTAAAGTCCTCTGTTCTGCAGACTCACCTTCCTTTGGCGTCTCTGGTGTTGATCATGTGGACCCCGGTAGACTCCAGCAGCCTCTCTGCAGCACCGCTGTGGCCATTCATCCTGCAAGCAACACCACCGAGTCAGTCAAACGATTCCACCTCATTACTTTTTTTTTTTTTTTTTTTAAACAGCAAAAGCAATCAGAGCATATGCATGGGTAATACTCACAGAGCACAGTGCAGGGGGGTGAAAGGGTTTCCCTCTTCATGGATAAATGTTTTAAATTCAAGTAAAACCTCCAAACAGTCTTCATGCCCTGAAAACAACACACACAACACAAGCTTGAGTGATTAACTTCGACCTAATTGTTTGGACTAGCTATTTACAGTTAATGAAACTGAACAAACCTTTGTATGCAGCCCAGTGTAATGGGGTGTATTGTTTGTTGTCCAGCAATTTATCTTGTGGGTCTGTTGCCATGGCGGCCTGCACCAGACTGGCCAGTATCTCTGTGTGGCCTCTGGAGGCAGCATAGTGCAGCGGTGTCCTACCCTGGGTGTCCTGGCATAATGCAGAAGCCTTGTGCTCCAGCAGGGCTGTCACACATTCATCATGGCCCAACACCGCCTGCATGACGACCAACAAGGAGCAATGAGACACATGCAAGGCCAAAACTCAAATTCAGGAAATGCATCTGCATATGGTATTTTTACTTACCCCTCTGTGCAAAGCTGTGCTGCCCCTTTTGTCCTCAGCATCTGGGGAGGCTCCCTTCTCCAGCAGAAAGTGGACACACTCAGTGTGACCTCCCAGTACAGCCAGCATTAATGGGGTCCTTCAGCAGAGAAATGCAACAGTAAATATGTGTTTGTGCTCTTACATTCAACAAAAAAAATCATTTTTTTATCATTAAGATGTTTTTTTGTTTGAATTGAAACTGAAAAAAGAAATTCAAGCCGTGCTTTTAAGAGCAAGAAAAAAAACAACAAAACAAAACTCACTGGCCAAACTTGTCCATGACATTGATGAGATCCCCTTCCTCTCCATAATCAATCATCATTCGCAGGCAGTCCGAGTGACCGTGGGCAGCTGGTGTAACAATTTTAAATAAAAATGTTTAAATGAAATAAAAAAAATAAAAAAAAGAGGTGAATGGAGAAGAATTTGTATCACCCAAACCAGTGACAACCAGAAACAAATACTATGGCCTGAAATCCTCCAACTGGGAGTATAATGTACCTGCAACATGAATTGGAGTCCACATAAGATGGTTGTCATTGAGAAGACAAGAGGCCCCCTGAGCCAAAAGCACCTCCACACAGCGCGTGTAGCCTTTCTGGGCAGCCAAGTAGAGAACAGAACGCCCTGCGGCGTCCTGCATGTCCACGTAGGCTGCGGTCTCTGTGAGCACACGCAAAGCCTGCCAGTGGCCCTTATCAGCCTGAAAGAGCAGAGGAGGTCAGTCACAACTTTGCAATTAGTCAAGATTAAGAAGCCAATTACAAGCGGGGGGGTGACCTCGTTTGCACAACTTACAGCAAGATGCAGGGGACTCACTGGAATACTGCTCTCTATGTCTCCAAGTGCATTGAAGGACATCTCCAGGAGCTAAAAGTTAGACAGGACAGTCTATGTTAATTCAGAATGAGGTTAAACAAAAGATGGTGAAATCAGTAACAGAATACTTGGACCATAAAAGGATTCTAACGCTACTTTGAGAACATGCTAATTAAATAATTTCAGATAAGAGGCTTTGTTAACATGTGGTCATTTGTTTCCTGTAAAACAGCAGCGACTGAAGGCAGCCAGCACGGTTTGTCGAGTGGAGAAACACCTGGTAGTTTTCCAGCTTCATACAGTGCTGGAGGGGCTCACAGAGACTAACATGCAGCTGCTGTAAGACCTCCAGCCTCACTCTAACAACAACTACCCAACAATAAAAATAATAGGGCTGTGACGATATGCTTTTGTCCCGATTCGATTCAGATTTTTTGGGGTTCCTATTTGATTTAATTGCGATTCTCACAATTCTTCTATATTGCAGATTTTTGTAGATTAAAAACAAAATAACTGTATAAAACTTTTTTTTTTTTTTGCTTGTCATTTGTCTTGATTTCAATTAGGAAAAAAAACAGTAGCCAGATCATCATTCTGCTGCTATAATGCCCAAGAACACAAGTAAAAAGATCAATAAAAACAATAAAAAAGACAAAGATTTCATAATGGATTGTTTATATTTGTTTGAAAAAAAGAATTGATTTTTTAACAAAGAAATTTATTTTAAAATTGTGAAGCAATGTTTTCTCTTCTTTTCGATTCTCTTTGTGTTCCTCTCCGGTCTGGTCCAGCAGTATAAGCTTTGTAATACAAACAATTATGCAGAATAAATAGAAAAATAAAATAAAAATCCAGAACATCAAGGGGAGCATTATATCGATGATGCTTCCCATGGCAAAGTAAATTTTCCCAGCAGAACACAGCATCCAAAAAAATCAATTTTGCCTGCTTAAATGCTGGACAGCAAAAAAAAAAAAAAAAAAAAAAAAAAGAAATTGAAGCAAAACAATTCCAGATTTTTCGATTTTTCCACCCCTAAAAAATTATCTTTAAAAAGCATATTATTAAAAACATTTTATTCAACCATTTACTTGTTTATTCTTGCCATAAAATGTGAGAAATAAACGCCTCTCACCAGCTCCAGGTTCTGTTTGTTGCCGTGGTAAGCTGCATAGTGAACTGCACTGTAACCTTTGGAGTTGACCATTGAAGGATCAGCACCGTTGTCCAAAAGATGTTCCAAGCAGCTTTAAAGCAAAAACACATGTTTAATGATGTGATTTGAAACTCTTTGAACATGAAATCAATTCACTTGGAAACCATAGCTGTGGTTAGATTTAAGTATAAAGGAGAAAAAACTCACAAGTATGACTCCTTTGCTTCATCCTCGTCATCCTGATGGTTTCCAGAAAAATGACGATCAACTCTGAAAAAGAAGAAAAAAGCAGCTTGGTGACTCCACTGGGAGGCCCACTTCCTTCCCCCACATGCTCCATAAGTTAAATGGTTAATGGCATTAGTAAGTGAGGAAGCACATAAGTGCATCATGTAATTTAGTGGGGGCATCCCTGACTTCAAGCTGGCTGAGTTTACCTCATATTCTGGCTCTTTTCCCATACAGAAACTATCATAAGGCAGCTTGAGCTTATATACTTTTCACTTGACTAAAGCAACATGAATGGAATACAGCCAAGCTGCTCCCAGTTGTGTGCTTGTACATCTCTCTTGCTTTCAAACACACCCACCACCAGTACAGTCTAATACGCTACAGCCAACATACAACGCCACACCATGCAGAATCACAGGTGAACTTCAGCTGCTATGATTATGACTGTATGAAAACTGCAGCCAGAAATTGGGAGCAGGTCTCAGGAGCTTCTCCTCTGGTCCCTCCTGCTGCTCTGTGTGCTGGTATCTGCACAGTTAAGCTGAATTCATGCTTCAACGTCATACCGATGCAGAGCCACTGGTCTGGCTATTTAAAGCTTCGCAGTGACTTAAGAAAAAAAAAAAAAAACTATGTGCTGTACTGATGCAGACTATAATAACTGTGTTTATGTGGAATAACACTTTGCTCAAATATAAACACCTCCATGAAACACAAAAGCAAAATGAGACAGGCTGTAATTGAATCGTAACGCTAACACAGTAACCACTGCCGTGCCTGCAGCTGCGTCGTTTTCACAGCTTTACAATATTTTCTGTAGTTTGTTTCACTGGTTTACCTGCATCTTTATTTTACCCTGCGCTCTCCATGCAACTCAAAGTCCATTTTTATAATTAAAAAAAACTACCATCCCATTTTCACCAGCTGATGCATGTTCTGAAACAGCAGCTGACTCAGTTTATTAGCTTGTGTTCAGTGTGTTGTTATAATGAAAAAAGATGAGAAATAAACATGTTTTCCAACCTGCTGAAGGCTTGGGAGGCAGCAGAGTAGTGCAGGGGAGTACAGCCTGTCTGGTCAGGCTCGTTGACCTCAGCGCCAGCGCTAACCAGGGTCACAGTGCACTGGTACCTCCCATTAGCAGCCGCATAGTGCAACGGTGTCCTGCAGCGAGAACGTGACGAAAAACAAAAAGAAGTGTCTGTGTAAAACACAAACCCTGGTAAAATTACTAAAAACAAACACTAACAGTTTAAGGAAAACTTACCTTCCCATTATGTCCCTCTTATTCAAGTCGGTACCGCTACTTAAGAGTAGGTTCAGACATTCAACATTTCTGTAGAGGCAGATTACCACAAGAAGAGATGAAGTAAACAGAGGAAATGGTGCAAAATGTCTTTCAACGGGGCGTGTAGTTTACCCTCCAGAGGCAGCAGCGTGTAGACAGGTCCTCCCAAAGTTGTCGGGGGTGTTTATGTCAAACCCAGCTGACAGTACGTGCTCTTTACTCATAGATGAAACGATACTATACAGCTGACCTGAAGGGCGACGGAAAAAAGAAAACAGCAGGACTTAACAGATATGTCGATGCACATCTGACAGACTTTGTCACAAACAGTCAAATCCGACCAAACCTGAGGAGAGTAACTTGCGACAACAGTCTGAAAACCCGTACAGCACAGCTAAGTGCAAGGGGAACATTCCATGGATCCCACGTCTGGAAAACAGCAAAAACACTCCTTTAAAGCTGCGTTGGACATTGTTTGAACTTAAACTGTTTTATTTCACCGCCGCATGGACTGAGTGTCTTTTACCAACAATGTTTTATCTGTACCTGGCCGTGTCTGCTCCGTTGGTCATCAGAGTGCTGATCAGCAGTTCATGGCCATACTTAGCAGCAATGTGGAGAGGGGTATTGCCATACTTATCCACACAATCAATATCCCCACCTGATGCAAAGCAGAGAAAAGGGATGTGTTTAAAACCCAACGAGAGGAGAAAAAGAGTCTGGATCAATGTAACGCCACATCTCAGAGAAACAGGAAAAGTGAACGTACCGTTTTGGATGAGGATCTGAGAGCGTGTGAAGCGTCCGTGAATGGCTGCCATGTGCAAGGGGCTCTTCCCTTCTTTGCTCTAAAAAGAGTAATAAAAAGAACAGACATTAGTTTTCAGTAAAAGATAACACAACCTTTTGCATTTTACAATACAACTTTATTTATAAGGCACTTTAAAAACAACAATGTTGACCAAAGTGTCACATTGTGAGGGGTTAAAACAGAATAAATAACATACATTAGGACAACTTAAAAAAAAAAATTACAGACATCTAAAAACAATCAAAAAATAAAAGCAATCAAATTAAAACAAAATAAAATCTGATCTAAAATGTCAACTTATTGTGCAGAAAAAGCAGCTTAAACACATGGGTCTTCAGTAAAGATGTAAAAGCAGATATAGTGGAGGCCTGTCTAACATGTAAAGGAAGCTCATTCCACAGTTTAGGTGGACAAATTTTTGACAAATGTTTCTGGTCCTGAATGCTATAAATAAGGCACGATGAATAGATCAGGCAGTGCAGAGTTTAGTCTACGTTACAGATCTTTAAAACATTTAATCTTCAATCCGTTCGCATTCAAATTCTGCAGATTTTCACTTTTACAAAGGAGGCAAGAACAACATGTATACAACTACACCCTTGAAGACTGAATTATCTTGATGCATGGCTGCGGCTTATTAAAAAAAACAACCAAAAAAAACAACACTCAGACTTTTTAGAATATAAAAGGAAATTATTTGTAAAAAAAACTTTTAGAGATGCCCTAATTAAACAAACATCCAGTGAAATTGATGACATTTACAAACCAACTGCCTGCACAGGACTAATTTGTTCATCAACCACTTGCAGGATTGTATCATAGTATTTGCATTTGTCCTACTTTCTACCCTGCATGTAACACAGAAAACCTAATATTGTATGCTTTACTTACAAGAAATAGGAATCAACTCCAATAAATGATAAATAGACTTAACTGGACACTGTTCTAAAGTCATGTATAAAAACAGTTCAAGTGTTACTAAACCTTAAAAATAAACAAAACTCTTTTCATACCTGCTGGTTGACATCTGCCCCATTGTTGACCAGCAACTCCAGACAGAGGGCACCATTGGTGGACACGGCAGCCAAATGCAGAGGGGTGTAGCCACACTTGTTGGGCTGGTTAACATTAGCCCCATGGTTCACCAGCTCTGTAGCCACAGCCTCCTGCCCCATGTAGCAAGCTACGTGGAGGGCAGTGTTTCCAAAGCCATTGGGCTCATCAATCTGACCACAGAACACAACGCAAAATGTCAGATTGCAACAAGAATCGGTGAAATTCCTTTAGTGTACACTGACCAGATACTCCATATATACACTCTACAATACCTAAGACATGTGCTCTAATATCCAAGTTCACTGATGAGCAGGAAGATTAATTGCACTGGCTAAACTAAAACAGAACATGATGTGTACGACTCACCTCTGCCCCCATCCTCAGTAGGTACTTTACAATTTCGATGTGACCACTTGCAGCAGCAGCGTGGAGAGGTGTGTAACCCATCTTATCCTTGCAGCTCTTGTCAGCACTGCGAGACACCAGCAACTTCACTACCTCCAAGTGCCCTGCAGGAAGCACAAAATGATGGAATTACTTAAATATGAATCATTCATTCTATTTTTTTTTTTAAGTAAGTCATTATCCATTACATAATTTCCCCTGAGACTGTGTGAAAATAATTGTACGTGTTAATCTTCCTCACACGAGTTAACCGTTTCATGGTCAGCTTGAGATCATACGTGAGAAGGAAAGCTTGTGGAGTGCAAAGTTGGCAGGAATGTTCAAGCTCACTTACCCAAATAGGCAGCACAATGGATAGGCTGTCTCTCCTTCTTATCAATGGCACTCAGGTTGGCCCCTTTGTTCAGCAGCAGCTTCACCATCTGTAAGAAAACAGAAACATTTAACCGTGGAGGAAGCACAAGTACAACACTTGTGAAGTTGGAGCAAGTAGTAGAAGCCTCACCTCCTGGAACCCACTCTGAGCTGCATGGTGCAAGGCGGTTCGGCCGGTGCGATCCGCCATGTTCAGGTTGCTCAGCTGGGACAGCAGGGTCTCTGCGCAGCGCGTGGCACGGTTGGCAGCAGCCACATGTAGTGGCGTCTGCCAGAACTTGTCTCGTGCATTCGCCTCAGCTCCGCGCCTCAGCAGCAGACCCACTGCCCTCTGGAGAGAAGAAAGCAATCACCGGAACTTAAAGCCTCTATCTTATTTGCAGCTTTCTGCATTACCTTCAATCAAAGCAACATTTGTAAATGTAAATCTAAATGAGTAATAGAACATCTGGGTGAATGCATGGTAGAATAAAAAAAAGTATAACACAGAAGTAATTAAAATCCATCCAATGAAGATGTACCTCATTCCTGGAAGCAGCCGCCCTGTGCAAAGGGGTTAACCATATGTGGTCTTTAGCGTTAACACTGGCACCTGAAAGACATATGTTCATCACTTGTAAAGGGTCTTAAAGATCATGCAAAGCAAAAAGATTCATATTTAATGGGCCAGAAAGAGAAGGCTGCCACAGACTTCAAGTGTTAAGCCACAGCAAGAATGCAGCAATAAGTGCGTTTGAATGATGGAAATGGATAACAGATGAGTATCTGGAAAGATGCAGCATAATTACCTGATTCAATGAGGAGGTCCATTATATGGACATCACCCACACAGGCAGCAGCATGAAGTGGCGTACGGCGCTCTTGGTCCTGCCAAATGGACATATCACCAATGGAAGGGAGAATTCTGTTTAATATTGGTGTTAAATAGTGGCTGATGCCCATTATTATATGCATTTTCACGCTAAAACTGCATAAATTTAAAACATACCAGTGCATTGACATCCTCCTTTTTGTGCAATAATAGTTGAACTTCTTCAGCATTACGATTGAAGATGGCCTGGACCAGAGGAGGCTGCAACACACACACACACACACAAAAAAAAAAAAAAAAAAAAAAAAAAACCAACACACAAGCTGATTTATCCTTAATGTAACACACACACAAAAAAAAAATCCTTCACGTTGATCCGGAGCGATGAGTCGGATATAATCATTTCACATCAGTGATTTCTGAAAACCAGTCAAAAGCAGTTTGTAATAATGAGTTAAAAAAAATAACTAAAATGATCATTAAACTCATTGCAATAAATGTTTTATTTGAACCATTAACAGGAGTGTGTACTAAACTGAAAGTGATCTTTGATTCTTTCCAGCAGATACACGGAGCCCTGGTTGAGGCCTACAGGCCCGTCTCTCAGTACTTACGTCAGCTGGCTAATGCTGCTGCGGAGCTGGCCCTGACCCAAAGCACGGCCCAGGAAACGCATTCGTTATTAAACTAAAATACTGCATCGGCATTAAGCAAGAAACACTTTTGCAATGACCTATATAACGATATAAATAAATATGCACCGTATGTGAGCAGGGAAACGTCATGAGTCTTATAAATTGCGCACTACAGTGGGTCCTTTTCCAGCAAATAGACTGCGCCACAGCCCAAACACGGAGCGCTTTCTTTGAACGTACCTGGTCTGCAATGTTAAGTACTCCCATCTCCCAAACTCAGCCAGGACGGAGCTCCTTCATGAGGATAAAACTTCGAGGTAAGTTACGGCACGCTACTGTATCTACCTCTCAGACTACACCCATAGCTGAATGCAAACAGAAATGCGGTCTCGATCTGTCACTGTTGTTGTCTGTATCCAGTGTCTGGTCTGACGATGCTGGCTACGACGTTGCTGGTCCGCCTACAGGCGTGGCGGTCTGCTTCCCGAATAACTCCGGTGCAATGTCGACATCGTGGGGCAGTAAACGGTAAAACAGCAAGAAAATGCTTTCAATTATCTTGGGGACTGAATGAAAAACACAGCAGCAACATTTTTCACACTGATCACCAGGGCCGGATTAAAAGTGCACAAACCCCTGGGCCCAGTGTGTTTCAGAGGCTCCCTTCCCCACCGCAACGTTGTGAAAATTGTGAATTATACACTGTGAAACAACATTTCTAACATATCTCAGCCAATGGTACCAATAGCAGTACATTAGAAACTGTGGTGTAACTATTTTGTTTTTATGTACATTTTGTTTAATGTCCAAACTGCTGGTGTTTGCCCTATGTGGCCCCTAAGTGGGCGTGGGCCCCTGGGCCTGTGCCCATAATGCCCATTGGATAATCTGGCCTTGCTGAACACCAATTCAACACTAGCTTTCTTACATTGCTAAAGAGGTATATTTCTGTCATCGTATTGACCAAAGTTTACCATTAAATTTGAATATAAGTTAAATAACTTTACACAAAATGTAATTTATAGTTAAGATCATCAGTGTTGTGACTGATTGGCCAGCATTTGCTTGGTGGACATAAATAGCTACGGCATATAATATTTGTTGATGCTTATTTTACTATTTGAGAACAAAATTGTAAAAATAATCAAATAAAATAAGATAAATTAAAATAAAGTTAAATAAAATAAAACTAGAAAATTGCTGTTCTTGCAAAACAGCAGTGTGAATGCTTTCATGCGGAAATGCTTGAACTGTAATGCTAAAGAAAGTTTAAACTGTAATGCTAAGGAAGGTTGAAATGAAAAGAAGCTTTAAAGAAGTGTTTAAAGCAAAAATGGATGTTTAAACAGAGTTAAAATAGCTGTAAACTGAGCTTAAATAAATTGAAGATGTTTGAAGATGGCTAAAATCTGGTTTTTGAATGATCAGCTGAATAAGTTTAACAGCAGAGGTCAACATTTGCTATTGTGACTGAATGGCCAGCAGTTGCTTGGTGGACATAAACAGCTATGGTTTATTTATTCTCTTATTGATAAACATGACATTTACTTGTTATCTAGATCTTCGCTAAGCTATGTTCACACAGAATTTCATTTTGTGAAAAGGTTCAATTGTAAATGGACTTGTTTGTTTACACATCAATTATTGTCATGGGTTCCGAAGAAAATATCTCAAAAGACTCTTAAGAAGAGGTGTAATTTACAAAGATTTGATATAATATTTTATTGAATGTGAATTAGTTATTTACTTTGTATCATTATATGTATATATGTATTGTCGCAATTCTATTCAATTCAACTTTATTTATATAGCGTCAAATCATGGCAATGCCATCTCAAGACGCTTTACACACAGGAAAAAAACATAATGAAAGCCAATTCATAATCTCCCATCCTGAGCAAGCACACTGGCGACAGTGGGAAGGAAAAAACTCCCTTTTAACAGGAAGGAAACTTCTGGGAGAATCCGGCTCAAGGGCAGGCAGCCATCTGCCTCTGCTGTGTGTGGGGAAGAGGACAGAAAGACAATAGACAACAGGAACTGCTACTCCCATCAGGGAATGTCTCTCAACAGTCTAAATCTAAAGCAGCATAACTAAGGGATGCTAATGATCCCTAACTATAGGACAATAAAATAAAAATAAAAAAATAAAAAAAAAAGTTCTAGCAGGTTCGGTGCTGCGCGCAAAACTTCACTTTATAAACACACACTTTGATTTGTCTTATTAAAACACAACACAAGTGACTTTTGAAAAAAAAAAAATAGCCACGGCATATAATATTTGTCGATACTTATTTTACTATTTGAGAATGAAATTGTCAAAATAAAATCAAATAAAATAAAACTAAAAAATTGCTGTTCTTGCAGAACAGCAGTGTGAATGCTTTCATGCAGAAACGCTTGAACTTTAATGCTAAACTGTAATGCTAAATATGGTTTGAACTAAAATAAAATAAAATAAAATAAAATAAAATAAAATAAAATAAAATAAAATAAAATAAAATAAAATAAAATAAAATAACCGCTGTTAACCTCCGGCGCAGCAGGGGGCAGCATGTCGTCAGATAGCCGCTGCGCTCAACCGGTCGATCAGAAGAAAGGAACAGCCTGTACCGTCACCGGCGTTTTATTTAGCAGCAGAAGGTCGTCCGCAGCTGGACGGAATTTGAAAACATTTCAAAGCGAAACTATTGGAAATTATTCCGTTTTGCAGCAACGTTAGTACTCTAGACACAGAGTAATGTGAGTATTATCGCAAAAAGTACACGAACGCGGCCTTACGTCGCGTTTGGTTCGGCTGTTATGAAACCTCATTAGCCTGCGTTAGCCGCTGACTAACTTAACCACTGTTAGTTACGCTCAACCTGCTAGTTACGTTTCAACCTGTTAGTTACGCCTAAAACACGGTTTGTGAAGCTAGTAGACCAGCTATCGCTACGTGTTACGTGACAGCTTTTCAAGCAGTGGGATTTGTCCAGGAACCTTGACTCCCACTGCCCCCCTGTTTGGAGCAGGACCTGCCTAACTTGGCTGACTGGATGGCAGCCACAGCCGGTGCCCGGCGCTTACCGATGGGTGTGCGGACATTCAGTGACTTTCTCCAGATTGCCACTGTGGGTTCCCCTCGCTCGTGTCGTACAGCTCTAACAAGAGGATGCGTGAGACAAAACATCAGGTGAGCTTGTCACGGTGATTTTGGAGGGTTTTTATTGTTGTTAGTGGTGCACGATGCGCGACATACTTCAGAGCGGCTATATGATCATAGGCTGTCCAGAGAAGATCACAAGGTAAGGATATCACTGTCAATAGTCTTTTTGGAGCTATTCTTGGCTGATATTTGTCAAGATTTTCCCAGAGGAAAAGAGAAAGGTGTTTTGGAAACATTGGTCAGGAATCAGGTGTGACTCATCCTTATGTTCTGAGAATTAGTTATAGATAAACAAACTACTGTCAAATCTGTCATTTCTTTTACCAAATGATGTTTTTTTTTTTCCTCCCATCATTTATCAGATGTGTTGTGTAGATCATAAAAAGAAATCAAGTACATCACTGTAAATGAATAATCTATTCCGATCAACAAATACTAATTGTTTTGGCTTGCATCATATGTGGAGTTTTTTTCAATATTTATAGAGATGAAGGCATTTTTCTCACATTGGTGAATAATAGGCGTCTTTATTTTCTGTTGTAATTTAGTTTTAAAGACTAAATTGCTCATTTATGACCAAAAACTTCTGCCTTTTTCCCTCTTAATACAACCAGTTCCCTGTGATCATAACACATTTGGTTAGATTACAGGGAATACACATCTAAATGTATCAAACTTGGCTTTTTACTCTACATTAAACTCCAACTCAGAAAAATCCAGCAATTTCCCACCATAGACCTTTTATAACCTCCTGGTCCAGATCACTGAGTGCACTAAGTGTCTTTGGTAGCTTTAAAAATGGAATGTAGTGGATCTTTTCTTTGTTATTTTTTGTTGTTAATGTATGCTGTGGTGTGTTGAATCTTTCCAGAATGAAGCTTACTGATGAATTACTCTTGGCCTTTTAGACACCTGTCATCGTGTGGCATTTTGATGACGAGAAGTCCCAAGGTGCTTTGTCTTCAAGACTGGGATGCAATGACGACCGTTCCTCAAAGCAGAAACTTCATCAGCCTCACCAACAAAAGGAAGGAGTACTCTGAGCGTAGGATACTTGGGTAATTCTCTATAAACTAGGAACAACTGTGTTTCTTGAGAACCAAACAGAATTTCTTTCATTTAACTCTGCAATGCTTGTTTTCACAGTTATTCTATGCAGGAAATGTATGATGTGGTAGCCAATGTTGATGAGTACAAGCACTTTGTGCCTTGGTGTAAGAAGTCCCAGACCATCATGAGAAGAGCAGGTCACTCCAAAGCCCAACTTGAAGTGGGATTCCCTCCAGTTGTGGAACGATACACGTCGATGATCACTAATGTTAGGCCACATCTCGTCAAAGTAAGTAGCTCATTGTGTAACGTATGGCTGTATCTGATGTTCAGTGGAATAAACACGGATGACATGGAATTTATCAGTTCAGATGCCAACAAACAAGCGTTCCTCTGTATTATTCAGGCAGTGTGCACAGACGGAAAGCTGTTCAATCATCTGGAGACAATATGGCGCTTTAGTCCCGGCATTCCTGGTTATCCTCGCACCTGCACAGTAGACTTTTCTGTAAGTAAATCATAGTTTGATTCATGCAGTGGTGACAGGTCATCTGCTGCTTTTCAGACACATCTTTTGCAGTGGTGTTTATCTAAATATTTTATATTTGAGGATAAAAATGCTTACTACTTTCTGTCTCAGTTAGATGAGAATATTGAGCTAATTACAAGGGTTGTATGACAGCCTTAGTGTAAGGATTTAAAGCTTTGTCGATGTGTCCACAATTAAAAACTTGTGGTATTAAATATGTTAACTATTTTGACTTTGTTGTTACCACGTTTCATTTCTATTTTCCATGAAACATCCTGAAGAAAAATGACTTTTTTCTCCCAACAGATATCCTTTGAGTTCCGCTCTTTGCTGCACTCCCAGCTAGCCACCATGTTCTTCGACGAAGTTGTAAAGCAGAATGTTGCTGCTTTCGAGCGGCGAGCTGGCAAGCTTTATGGTCCAGAGACTCGAATCCCTCGAGAGCTGATGTTTCATGAGGTTCATCAGACGTGATCTCCGCAACTGCATGTCCTCATCTGGCCTTAAAGCGTACCAACTTTTATCCCCTTTACCCATTCAAACCTGCATGATGCAACTTAGTCAGCCCCACATTCAGTCTCCACTGCTATATAGACATAGCAGCCTACCGAGGACATCTTATTCTTGTCACCATTACTTTGAAAATCCTGCCTCACCAAGTTCTTGCTTCTCTGCCTCCTCCTCCTCCTCCTCCTCGCGTTAAGTCTGTCTACCTCCACCTCAGTCTTTGTTACCAGAACCTGCCATTGCTTTCGCTCCACAGGAGTTACGAGCTGTATTTATGTAATCAAAACAGTAAATCATTACAACATCATGTAACCAGTGTTAGAGAGTCTGCTGTTATTTTAAACCCCCACCTCCCCTTACCCCCATTTCTTTTTTCTTTTTATGAGACAGAGAAGCTCTTGGTGCTACATATGCAGAACTAAATATACATCAGCATGTAAACTTTAACACTGGGATCAGCTGATCATACTGTATTGTGGAAGCACAGTCTTTGCCTTTTACCATTTGTTCTCCAAATGGAAGTTTTAATATATTATTTGACAGAAAGTAGTGCTTTTTGATGCAGAATAATCCATTCTTTTTAATTTATTCAGCATTGGATGTATGGAAGCTTTTGTTTTTGGGGGCAATATTAAAGGTGCCATGCTTTGGGACATTGTGTGTTGTCACTGTGACAGTATTATGATGTGTAATGTCTCTCAAAGGGATAAGATGACGTTTCTTCACTGGCAAACTGCTGTCTCGATTGAACAGGGTTTCCTCCATGTAGCTTTAACCTGGCTGTTGTGCTGTGAGGATTGTATTTTTTGGACATTGAAACTTAGCCTACCACTTTTAACAATGCCTTATTTTACAGCCCAGCGCCAGAAACCATCAGTGCAGGTGGGGCGCTTCAACTTTGCACAAAATATCTGAAGGAAGTCATGAATATACTGGAGTGCACTGTGAAAATGCTGTGAATGGGGAGTGCAACAAAATTCACACATTGTGTTGGAAGAAAAGAAAAAAAAAAAATCAACTTTATTCTTGATGCATTGTATTTTTATAGATTTGTAAATTTAAATTAGGATTTGTAGACTTTTTTTCAGGTGGCCAAACAGGAGGATGACTCTCCTCTCGTGTATATTTTCATTCTAAAACATTCTGGTGGGCTGTAGAATAAAACATTACAAACCATTCATTATGGTCTGGTTTCATGCTTATTTAACTTTGTAGTTTAACACATTCGGATGCGTGAATGTAACTAACATGCAAACAAACGTCTAACATTTGTGTTGCATCATCAGGACATGAGTTTCATTTTGATGGGTCATAATCTTATCAAAGCATTTTATTTCCAGATAAAATGCTAAATAAGATCATTATTCATAGTACAAAGACTTATGTTAGTAAGTAATTTGGAAAAGTAGAGAATTCCAATGAATAAAATGAGAAATATCAAATCTAAGGGGTCTGACTCAATTTAAAATACATAGATATGTTTGGCATATTTGTCAAATATTATGGATTTACATTAAAACGAAAGAAAATTCTTTCATTTTATGGTAAGTTTAAAGTACATCCCAGAGCATATTGGGACACTTTTAAGTTAGAATATCTGAAAGAATCTGGTTTATTAGTACATTCAGAAGCTTTTCACTGCGACAATGACAGCTTATTGTAACAAAGTTTAAATCACATTATGATGCAGGCTGATAGGTATATTTGTTAGTACTTTAGTTTTTTAATCTTGAGGTTAGATTTAATGCTTTATCCTGCCTTTCTGCTCATCTGTAAACTAGAGAATTCTTTGATTTGACTGATGTTCGGCAGCTTTTCCCTCCACCTGCAGTACGTATGGAAATAAATGTTTTCTGCTTTTTAAACTCATCCAAACAGCAGCTTATTTTAGGAGTAAGTATTAGTACATCTACAGATTCAGTAGTTTGTCTTCAGGGATTATTAAAGTATTTGGATTTAGCTGGCAACAAGGTAAAATAATCCTTATGTGAACAACAGTATCAGCATCTTGAGTCATTGTATTTGTGCAACTTTATAATGCAGTGTCAATTGATTTTATACTATGATCTGGGTGAATACTGGATTCTGATTGGCTGTAAGGTGCCCGTTGTGTCCCTTACTTGGCTCACAGCTGTTTTTATTTTAGTGATTTGATGTCTGAACTTTGACAAGGTCACTACAACATTTCTTTTTGAGCCGTTCTGCTGTAGATGTGCTGCAGGTCTTGGTCACGCTGCCATGATCTAATTTGAGATGAGCTTTAGCTATTGAACTGATGGCCTTATAATTGACTTTGGAAAAATCAGGTATACAGAGGACTTAGTGGTTGAATCAGTCAAGTATGAGGTGCTAAACTAAAAACTGTGCTGAATGTTTATTTTTTCCCTTATAAAGAGGTTTACACCTGGCAACACTTCAAAACAAACCACAGTTGTCCAGGTTTTTTTTTCTAATTATACCATTTTAAACCAACACGCTGAAGCCTGTTGAGCCAGAGATTGAGCTCCTCTGATTGTTGCAGAGGATTATTTTAGAGTGACCTTTCTTGGACGTCAGTTCCTAGAAAGAATTGTATCACTTGACCCTTTTTTCCACTGAGGAATCTTCCCAAATACTTTTGAAGTGTCATTTCTAACCCTGAACCCTGAACTGCCTCCTAACGACGCATTAATATTAAATAAACCCGGTGTCTTTTATGATTGCGTTCCTTCGCACTGCTTACCTTTGTTGCAAAAGCATAGTGGAAAGATGGACACAGCTGAACAGCAAGAAACCAGAGTGGGGTTACGGTATGTGGGACAGTTATTAATAACGGTGCATGTGAGCTGGACATTTGTACCATGTTCTTTTCATGATCATCAAGACAGAATTAAATCTGAAAGTTTTAAGCCCCTGGTTGGAAGAAAGAGATCCAAATCTTAGTACAGACTTAGTCCGTGTAGACATAGGGACTAAGAACAGCAGTATTATTATGTGTGATACCTTGATGTTACTTCCAGGTGGTCTCTTTAACAACACTCGACTGACTGGGCATCAGTGTCAAATTTCCTCCTTTATAGATGTCAGATTATCCAGTTTTAACACCAAGTATGTTATCTTATTTTCTACCAGGAAGTATTTATAAAAGAAAAAAAAAAAAAAAAAAAAAAAAGACCAAACCGGTGTTAATAAAAACCTTTATTTTTCTTTTTTTTAATTTTTCTTTTTTTATTATTATTTAGCTTTTCCATGAAGTGCTTCTCTTTCCCATTTGACCCATCCAGCCCCATCCCCCCCAAGTATTTCTCCAATGAAATTCTTTCATGATAAATTTTCCCAGTTATATACAACCTTACTGGTCCTCTACGATCAAAATAACCCCATCTCTCAAACAACCCAGCCACATGGAAGAACACATTAAAATACGATGCCTGAAGACCCCAAAGACTGAAACGAGCAGAGCGAACTGAAAACCTGCCTGAACTACCGACTAAACAAAGCAAACGGACCGTCTGGAGAGGAGAAAAACAAAAAAGCGAGAAGTTAAGCTACACAAACATGGAGTGTTGACAAACCCAGAACTTAAAAGCAAGCTTGAAACGTTCAAGTGAAACGCCTGAAAACAGCACCAGCTTAGTCAACAAAGCTAGGCGAGAAACTGTATGTACAACATAGCTGCAGTTTTTCCTTCTTTTTACTTTAGTTTTTTTGTTTTGTTCGTTGTCGGAATTACTTGTTGACCAGTGAAAGTGAGCATTACTGTCGCAGTGTTGGTAAACTGTGTTGCTCATTGTGGTTATCACAAGCAGATGATCACATAGAGCTCATACATTCAAGCTATACATATATATACCTATGTACACAAAGTATAAATAAAACCACAAAATGAGAACCCAAAGACTATAGTTTTATACATATTCAGCACAGAAGAATGACCTTGTTAGAAGGTGCACAATCAACCTGGGAGGATTCTATTGCTACAAATTAGTTTATCCAAATCAAGCAAGTGCTCATTTGGAGTAGTTTATGATGAAAGCCTTCTCTGAACTTAGACACTTATTTATAACGGGGCAGCTACCATGTTACCCCATCTCACTTTTTATTCAAGCTTGCTCTTAAGGATTCGCTACAGGCTGCCAATTACAACACCCTTTGCTCAAATTATTTTGTTACTGTACACCATTATTCATTCCTTTCATTATTCATTCATACCCTTTGAGCAGAGACTCCTTAAAATAGAAAAGTTTAAAGGAAAGAAAAAAAAATCTATACAGTTATTTTGATCATAGAGGTAATACAGGTCATCTTTAAAAAGAAAAAACAAGTTGGAGAAGTGGGGGAAATTAAAGATTTAAAGGGGCAGTATCTTTTAAATGATATCTTACTTTGGGATATTTTTCTGAACAGATTGCAAAAAAAAAAAAAAAAAAAGTTAACTGCTTAGGACCTTTATTTTTCCCAAAAAACTGGAGTGTTTCATCATGGGAGTGAAATGCACGGATCAACTGGGTGGGATGATAAGATTGCATAGAGGAAAAGAAAGCAGAGTTTTATCTGATGGTCTGTTGCTTGGGAATTTCATCTAAAAAAAATAAATCAATTAGCCAAAAGCAGCGAAAGGTTTAGTAGAGCGTTTTAACAAATGCAAAGGAAGTGTAGTTCACTCCCACAATTCCCTTTGAATGCCACTGCCTATTCATAGTTCAGACTCAGCGCTCAATGAGAAACATGCAGGCAATGCTCTGGGGAAATCTTTGAGATGCGATCAAACGTATACCGGTACATTAATTTGAGCCTACTGGGGTGGGGGGGGTGGGGGGGGGGGGGGGGGGGGGGGGTTTACAAGTGTGTTACATGTGTGTGTGCCTTTAGTTTGTACCTCTCATGTTCCAAATATGCAGAGATGATGGGAAAACGTTTCGGTGGTTAACTAAACATACCCCAACAGTAATGATGTGACAATTTAAAAAGGCCCTTTTGTGAATTAACATTAAAAGCATACTGTCTCTTTGAATCCCATTAAATCCCTGGGGTTGGAAATGACAGAGGGTCAACTGATGTCTGCCTTTTGACATTTCCACATCCACCCACCCTTAACACTAACCCCCAGCTCCTTTCAGGTAGCGCCTCAGCCTGATTTGGCTCCAACCAGACTCATCAGTCCATCCGTGCTCATGGACTTGGGGCGCTCCAAGGGGAAGCCCAGGGCTCTACTCCACACCAGCTGAGCCAGTACGCCAAGAGCACGAGAAACACCGAACAGTACGGTGTAGTAGTTCATCTCTGTCATTCCATAGTACTGCACACACACAGGGGGGAAAAAGAAGAATCAGTAATGCATAAATTTCAGGTTACAACAATTTAGATTGCAAATGCATGCCTATAATCTCAACGTGCATCCTACCTGAAGCAGCACTCCACTGTGTGCATCCACATTAGGCCAGGGGTTCTTGGCCTTACCCTGTTCCAGGAGCACATTGGGTACAATCTTGTATAGCTGGGCAACCAACTTAAACATGGGGTCATTGGGCAGATGTTTCAGGGCAAACTCGCGCTGGCAGGTGTAGCGTGGGTCAGTCTTCCTCAGGACAGCATGGCCATAGCCTGGCACCACCTACAGGTGAGGAAAACAAAAATGTTTCCTAGTTATTTAGCAAAAAAAAAAAAAACACTACTTCACCAAGAACCTCTCTGGAAGTGAGAGTTTAATGACCAAAAAAAACCCCAACATATAATGGAGGTAGTGATTTTGTTATTTGCATTTTCTTTTATGTTTTTTTCCCCCAGTAATGCATTTAATGTTTCATGTAAAGCACTTTGAATTGTCTTGAACATGAAAGGTGCTGTACAAATAAACTTGCCTTGCCGAGAAAAAAGATCAAACCTGGTGCCTGATGTGTAAAAGTGTCAACATAACAGTAGGAGAAGATACCATGCCCTTCCATAACAGGCTTATCATGACATTTCCCCACATCAGTACAAAACAAACACATGATAATCAGAGCTGTTCAAGATTGTGTTTTTACCCTTCCAGACTTGAGTGTGTTCCAGATATAATCCCTCATCCTTTCGTCAGACACCTCTCCTCCCAGCTCCTTCTGCAGGGCAGTCAGCCACACCAGCACTTCCTGTAAAACAACACAGACTTCATGAAAATGTGCAACAAAATTATCTTTAATTATAACTCAAACATAACAAAATACATAATCAAAGGTTTCTCTTTGACAGTCATAAGTTTTCTTTTTTAAAACAGTAAAATGTGGCAAAAACCCAGTAAACTGTGATGAACACTTGAGTGTACAGACTGAAAGGGCAAAATGTCAGGTGTGTGTGATAGAAAACAAAACAAAGAAAACCACCAGAAATTTGAGCTTTAGTGAAAATCACAACAATTCACATTGATGTGACTGAAGCATAGGCACCCAATTATGATATATAATGGTCATGATATGCAGTTAGTTCAATTCTTGGTATCAGCTAATATTCAAATAAATATTGATTCAGTTCGATTAGGATTCTTTCAATAACTATTTCTGTTTAAAAATGATCATTTTCCATGATAATAAAAAAGACTGGAACACAGCGAACATCAAAGTTTCACATTACAAAATAAATCTAATAGTAAAACTACAAACATTTGACAGCGTCTGATGCTTCCCACGTCAGTTTAGAGGAGCAGAAGCAGCAGCTCGTTGTTGTTCCTATATTAGCATTTTTCCATGAAAAAATGTAGACATAATATGAAAAATATGTATGATATGCGTCAGATTTATTTATGGTTTGACATTAAAACATCATGGAGATATATTTGTTTGGTTATTTGAATTGATGGGACACCGAATGGAGGTACTACAAATACCCACAGAGTAAGAAAAAATACCTTGAATGGGGGAAAAAAACAAAAGATTTAGTGAAAATCCTGATAATCACTTAATCAAATTGTAGCTCCATGAATTATAAATGAACTCGTAAGATTTGGCACACACCTGAAAACTCATTTTATTCTGTCATTATATTTCCTCTTCAGGGCTGCTCATCAAGAAAAAGTCAACTGATGTTGTGTTTTAAGAGCCAACATGTATATTTTTCAACTCGTAGGAACATGTTGTGTTCTATTATTAACATTTAGTGTTACAGTACGAGACAACTGCGTGACCTTTACAGCAACCTGAAACTTCAAGCAAAATTCATTCATCCCAACAACATCTCCAATGTCCCGCTTGTAAAGTGATAAAAATCCTGTGTGAGAGCCGCATAAGGAGGTTCCTTAGAAATTCCAAATGACTGAAAGTGATGACGTGATGTGTACGAACCTGATTGGCCAGGCCGTGCAGAGGACCAGCCAGGCCATTCATGGCAGCGCTGAAGGACAGGTAGGGGTCAGACAGGGCACTCCCAACTAAGTGGCTGGTGTGAGCACTGACGTTGCCTCCTTCATGATCACTGTAATGTTACCATACAACAAGGTAACATTAACATGATGAAATTACAAAGCAAAGAAATCTGAAGCAAAATAAATAAATAAAAACACACAAAAAGGTTTAAACTAAATGTTTCTATCCAATGTTGCCTAGTGATGCGAGTGATTTTGGACTGAAGGATGCCCAGTTACATACCCTGAATATCTGAGCAGTACTGTGCATTCGTGACACACTAAGTGTAGTCTTAATTAAATATATTCACACATTCTTTAACACTGTTGTGCTTTTGCTTTTCCATTTTCACTCCAAATGTGCTGCTTTACTGGAGGCCTTGTGATTAAACTACTGCTTTTTTTTTTTTTTTTTTTAATACAAAGAGCTTAATGTGGCTTGCAGAAAATTCAGGACAGTAGAGTCCTGTCTCCTTGATTATAATCTCACCCCATAAAACCAAAGTAGTGAAGATACAAATACCCACCAATCAGCTTGCAAACTTCCACTTGGCTAAACCATTCGTCTGAGTGTGAATTCACACAAGTTAATTTGATCTACAGAACTAATGCCAACGTAATGCTAGTGTTGGTTAAAATCTAAATTAACGTTGCAGCTGTGAAAGCATTTAATGTGAACTGGACCATGTTCCATTAGGTCATTTAAACTGCAAGTAATAGTTTTAACAATGTTGTTCACCCCTGTGTTGATGCTCTCATATACCCTAATATCAGTTTTATTAATAACTCAGAGGGATAAGAGTATGTGCTTAAATGAAACAACGTGACTGATCTATGTGATAAGAGGGGATAAATGTAAGTTTCACCTGTGGATGGTAAGGTAGAGCCTCATCAACTCAGTGAACTGGGCATCAGTGTAGCCCAGCATGTTGGTGAAGTTGTGGGACCAATCTAAGTTGGAGTCGATGGCTCCAATGCTGCTGCCTTCACGATACAGGTTACGGTAGATCTTAGCTGCAATGCAGGGGAGCTTAGCAATCAAGTCCATGGAGTCCTCATAGACGAACTAAGAAAAACAATATACAACTATTATAAAAGGGTAAATCTGACTGACAAAGTCTGTAGCTGTGTGTGACTCAATAAGGCTGTAATATTAGTGATACAACAAACAACAAAACTGTTGGGAAATTAATTTAGCATCTCAGGACTTTGCAGCATCAGATTCAGCGCCACTCCAGGTATTTCCTATACTGATGCTTGAGACAGTACTAACAGGAGATGACTATGATGATGTAAACCAACCTCCCAGTACTTGGACTTGTGGACTCCTTCAGAGTAGGCCCGTGCAAAGCTGCTCTCGCTGTTCAGAGCTGTGATAGCAGCACTGAACTGAGACATGGGGTGCAGGTTTGTGGGGAAGTTATCCAACATGGTGACGACATGGGAGGGGAGTGCCGCTCTCTTCGCCCATTCTTTGGACACCCAGTTCACCTAGGAGAGAGGTACGCGCAGCATCCATGAAATAGTTGCTTTATCTCTTTTCCCGGTCAAACCTAGTTAAGTAAACAAGTGGAAAAATACTTAAGAGGGAAAGAGTTGGTCAAATCCTCTGTCCTATATTTTTAAAGTTTGTAATATTAACCATCTAAAAGTTCAACCTAACAAAAATCTGATTAAGTCTAAATTTGAACCTTTTAATAAAATTTGGCCCAAAAAAAAAAAAAAAAAAAAAAGTTTTTTCCCCCCCTATTTATTAACATGTGATCTAAATTATCACAGTGAAGTCTTTGTTTCCCGATATCCATCACAGGGTAGGAGACAAATATCAGATTGTGTACAACAGGGTTTGAGCATCGCGTCTCCTATAAATTGATGCAAAAGGCCTCAGAAACTGTAGAAATGAGATACGTTTGGCTTTAGACAATACAACTTTATTTATAAGGCACTTTAAAACAACAATGTTGACCAAAGCGCCACATTGTGGGGGGTTTAAAAAAAAAAAAAAAAAATCAGAATACACAACATACATTAGGACAACTTAAAAAAAAATTACATCTATAAACGAACAAAAAATAAAAGCAATAGAAATAAAATCAGATCTAACAAGTTAATTCATTGTGCAGAAAAGGCCAGCTTAAACAAATGGGTCTTCAGTAAAGATTTAAAAGCAGATATAGTGGAGGCCTGTCTAAGTTTATAAGTTTATAGGGTTAAGGAGCAAAGGCTAAAGAAGTGAAAGGTTTTATTCTAAAGAAAAGTCACAGCTCACTTAAAGGAAGGAAGATATCAGCTGGGTTATCGTAATATCACTTCCAGAAGATAAATGGCAGCAATAAAATCCCACCAGCCTGTCTTTTGTGTCCCAGTTTTGGTCCTATAGTCAGTCCATATAAGTAAAGAGGTTCAGCCTTTGAGTGGTTATCCTTATCAAGCACAACTACTGACAATGTCGTTACCGTTTATAATCACATCAGTTAGATCCCCCTTGTATCTTTTCCAAAGATACCGTCCTGGACCTGTTGCTTTTTGCATTGTGATAGTTTTTTCTCAGACATATTGGTAACTCTATAGATATCAACACCGAGGCAAACTTGTATTAAACCAATTTAAGACAAATTCCACTGTTAATAATAAGCACCAACTATTTAAAACCATACCATTTGTCACTGTTTACTCTATCCCCGCCTCCTAAAGCAGTTACCTTGACTTCTGATACTAGTCCAGATTAATAGTCCACACACTTTTATATAGAGTTGGGTTTGCTACAAATGGATAAGGCTTTCAGCCATGACAGAATGTAATTGTTTGGTTTGTTGAACGCTCAGTCTGCAGAGAAACATAAGGTGGTGATGATTACACCTTTTCTCTTAATGCCAACAATTGCAATTCCCCTTTTTAGTTGTCTAAACCAGGAGTTGTGAACAGCTTATGAGTTTCTAACTTACTTATTGACTCACATCAAATATGAATGACAAACTCGTTAACAAAGTGGACAATGGTAAGAAGCATGTTCTTTTTTTGTATGCATGAGTTTGAGTTGACAATCATTTCTCAGTGCATGGTAATTACAGCAAACATTTTTTTATCCTATGTCTTTTTTTCTCCCACTCACCTGCTCCTCAGTGGGCACCTGTCCGGTGACCAGCAGCCAGAAGAGGCCCTCAGGCAGCGGCTCCTCACCTCCTGGAGCTTTAGGCAGCAACTTCTGACACTCTGGAATGCTGTAGCCCCTGAAGCGGATGCCCTGTACATCAATGCAAAGAGAGTAAATGATTATAAACAAAATTTTGGTTGTGATAATTAAATATGCGACCAAGTTTTCCTGAAATGCAACTAAAATGCAAAGAAGTTTGGCTCTAAATGCTTATAGAACGGCAACAATGCCACTCTGCTACAAATAACTCTCACTTTGAACCAGATAGCATAGCTCGGCCTAACAGTGCAAAAGATAAAATGTTTGTCTTTGAACATATAAAAGTATTGCCATTTGATAAGATTTGTAGGCAATGTTAGTCTATTGCCTTCATCTATCAGCTGATAGTATTCTGTCATATCAAAACTGCATGAAACGTATTTCCATTTTGGTTTCATCTACTTACATACAAACAAATATACATCATGGCACTATCAGTGTAGGCCTAATACTAACCTCTTCAGGATCCAACACAGAGGTTTCATATACCAGACCCTTCATCCCTCTCATACCTCCATAGACCTATGAAAAAAAATAAAACATACAAAACACATTACACTTTGAAAACTGCCCTGGTAATTTGGTAAATTCAAGTCTTACGCTAGTGATGTTAGTGCAAACACAGAGTATGTATATATGAATCAGGAAATCTGTTGCAAAGTCTTCCAGTACGCAAGACTACAGACTAAACTATAGTAAGAATACATTTACAGGCCACAGATAATAGCATTTTAGGTATGACCTCAAAATATGATATAAGTTCCTCTTCAATTCACATGGACACTGGGTAATATGCATACAGAGGTGAGGTAAATGTGTGAAAGTCCATCTGTGTCTGTTTGAGATTGGCAGTATACTGCAGAGGTTATAGTGACTCAGCTGAAATATCTGCTGGCAGGAATCAGTTCATATTGCAACCTTTGAGGGAGATGACCGCACAGTGATACACAACAGTAAACCAGCCTGGGCAAGCCTAAATGGATTATGTGCCGCTGCCATGCCAGGGCTAATCTTTGTCATGGTTGATGGCCTCAGTGCCTCACCCTAAAATAATATAAAGAATTAAGAATCCAGCTATCTATTCAATTAGTGCATGTTTCTTATTTTATTCTGCTATTTTTATGTGTCCCAGAAAACTTTCAGCATTCGTCATTTTTAATGTTTACTTACCATGTCAACAGTAATCTGACCTATGTTGGTTTTGCCATACTGTTGTTTAAAGTTCTTGATCCTGGTCTGTTCTTTTGGGATGAGGTCTGACAGAACGTCCTTCAGATTCTGTAAATAACACATTTGATTTGACTTTGAATAATTTTCTGATGTTGTCAAAACAGACTTTGTGTAAACATTTCTGGGGAAAAAAAAAAAAACACCTTGATTTCCACCTTAAGTGTTGTGTGATCATTACAAGGTAAAACCCAAAGCCTGTTATTACAGAAACTAAGTTTACCAAATCTATTGTAAAATAATGTATGGAAATCTGAAGAAAGTACAAACTTCTGAGGTAAACAGGAGTACTTACTGTTGTAGATGCGCTGGCGTTTCTGGCAGCCACAAACAAGTAAGTGGCGTTCTATGGATTACAAAGAGAAGGATTGTTTTGTATGAACTGAAACAACTCAAGTATTAAAAATATATATATTAACATTATTTGATTGCTATTTCCTATTAGTTTACACTCAAAGCTGATCAAACCTTGTCAAATATAGAAAACCATATATACACAGATCAATATATTGATAATTACAAGTCCAAGTTCCTTTTTTTTTTTTTTTTTAAACTTTTGACCTAGAGCGACGACCCTGCAGTGCATGACAGTTAGTGTAAATATTAGGCATGCAAATTTGTCTTTACCATCCTAATTTAGCACATTGGTTATTTTTGCTCAACACAATTCAGATTTTATTTGTAGTCCTACCAGAGGTTTCAAAGCTGCTGCAACAAGTACCTGCAGGTCACCATCCAAATACAAAAGAATTCACAGTATTGTTTGCCAATAATGTGAATGTTTTAAAAATGTATCATTTTGGAGTTTGCTTTACCAGGTGTGAAAATGTTTTCTAACCCAAAAGAATTACAAAGAATTATAAAGGATTCATTTCTAAAATATTTTAGACTGAAGTGCTGTTCAAGTCAAGGATTCCAAAACTGTGTCCCCAAAGCAAAAGTTAAGAGTCCCACATCACTGAACCTTCTTTAGACAGCTGAGAGAGGGATTATGCAACAGTTCAAAGTCTCATACATTATGCACCAGTTTCCCTTTGTCATCCTGAACTTCCACCAGACAGGGAGGAGAGCAAGTCAAGCAACTAACATGCCACAGGAAGTCCAAACGCTGTGCATGTAAGAAAAACATGAAATTTGATTCATGGATACCTAATATTCTATGCAGTTCACTACGGGTGGGAAAATCTAATTAGGATTTTTTTGCTTCACATGATTTTTTTTTGTTAAAAAAATCCCTTTTTTCAAATAAATAACAAGAATCCATTATAAATTTTTAATCATTTTTATTGTTTTTATCGATCTTTCTACTTTTTCCTTAAGCATTATAGCAGCAGAATGATGGTCTGGCTTCTGTGTTGTTTTTTCCTGATTATAGTCAAGCAAAATGACAAGCAAATAAAGTTTTGTACACTTCTTTTGTTTTTTTAATCTACAAAAATCAGCAATATTAAAGAATTTTTAGAAAAGCAATTTAAATCAAATCGGCACCCAAAACATTGGAATCAAATCAGGACATAAGCATGTCGTCACAGGCCCACAGTTCACCTATTTTTCTTTTAGCTGTCCAATACAATCTTACTTCACAGCTTCTTAAAAGTAAAATCTAACTTCAGAAACAGACATAGCTTGAAGAAAAAACACTTAACACCCAGAAACAACAGTGCCTTATTTGAGAACAGAATATATATAATTTGACCCTTTTTAAAACATAAAAATTACATTTTGGCATTTTAAACTAACTAAGTCTCTCTTTTATTCATAGCAAGATTAATTTTTAATTATATCCTATTAAAAGGAGTCACATGATCCAGTCATATTTCAAAGTCACATTATATAACTGCTTAAAAAAGCTAACTAAAAAATCTTGTGTGCAGAGATAACAAATGATAAGAAGAGAGGTTGAGTGTGTCACAGGTCAACACTACACATTTAATGCCCCAGTCTGTCTAAAGTTCAAGCAAAGTAGGAAACTTTTAAGCCACTAATTATGTACTTAAGTGTGGATCTTTGGAAAAGTTACAGTAACTATTTCAGAGGCTGATGACACTCTGATATCAGGGGTCATCAGTGTTAGGTCACTGGAGTAAGACAGTAGGCTGCCATCAGTGGAAGGATTCATTTAAGCTTGATGGACAAACTCCATCTGTGGTTGGCAGTGTTAATAAATATTTTTAACTTACTAAAGTATAGCACTATTTTTATGTTTTCAAATATAAGGAATAGTTAATAACTTTCCAATATTACATTAAAAATGACTGAACAATTACAAATGCACACAAAATGAATATCTCATATAACATTTACAAAATATTAGATTTATAAATGCATGTTTAAGACTAAAAGATGAGACATTAAGTAATATGTTGATATCTTAACGTGAAGGTCAACCGGAGTTAGAAACAGACACCACAATCTGGGTTTAAAGACAATTGTATTGCTTGTCAAGGTCAATAACATTATTGTTTAAAACACAGAAAAGGTAAATTAACTGGTTTGGTCCAGGTTATCACAGTTGAGTGACCACTGTCGGAGGAAAGGAGTCCGGGTTGTGACTTCACCAGGCCGGCAAACATCCAGAAGCTAATCTTAGTCACCACAAGAAGTTCACCACAAACACGTCTAACAATCACCGCATGAAACATACAGCAAAGCAGACTGCTGTCAAACATCTTCACGTTGCTTTAGATACTACCAGCCAGACATTTGGTCATAAACATTTAACAATGTGCTTTAAAGGAATAGCTAGCTTTTAACTAGCACGCTATTAGCGGACTAGCTTCAAGTTAGCATGAAGCTAACGTGAACGGCTTTGGCTAAAAAGAAAAGCACATAGACTGTTCCCCCAAATCTTACCTTTGAATTGAGGAGTTTAGGTGCTAGCCTGCTGACAGTCAGAAAGGACATTGTGTCTATGTTAAAGTATTATTCTTTACAGCAAAGGAAGCCACTGCCAGTGCACCGCGGAGCTCAGTTGAAGGTGCCCCTCCAGAAAGTAGAAGGTTGAAGAAGGATTTGGGCCTACAACTGTCAGCAGTATTGATTGGACGATAGGCTGGTTTGTCGAAATAGCGTAAAACGATCTGATTGGTTAAAGCTTAATTGAGTGCATTCTGATTGGATTGTCGTCATCCTTGATTCTGTGACGACAGCTGAAGCTGGTGGTCAGATTAAGGCTTTTACTAACTTTTATACTTTTTACTTTCATACTTTCTCCTCTCTTCTCTAAACCGGATAAAAAATAATAAAAAAAGAACAACAATCACTTATCTGCCCTCCATACAGTCTTAAACTTCTTTCTTCCATTATTTTATCTATTTAAAAAAAAAAAGTATTTGTATGTATCCTTGTTGTTTAATTTAGCTCACAAATCTCTGCTGTGTTTTATGTCCCATATGCTGTTACCTTCTTTGTTATTATACTGTTATATCAAGTTTTCTATTGCTTTTGTAACCTGATATACAATGTCAATTTTGTACTGTTGCTTCAATGGTTCAATTAAAAAAAAAAAAAGAAAAAAGAAAAAAAGATTAAGGCTTTATAAGCGCCAGCATTTCGCACACATGTTGCAGAAGCCTTGTGTCGCGGGTAGAAATGGTTGGTGCACGCGTTTTAACGACCTACAGTTGTGCTCAGGGCCGGATTAAAAGTGCACAGGCCCCTGGGCCCAGATTGTCCCAGGGGCCCCGTTCCACACCATATCATTGTAAAAATTGTGAATGATACACTGTGAAACGACATTTCTAACATCTCTCAGCCAGTGGTACCAATAGCAAGACACTAGACACTGTGGTTACACTATCTGGCTTTTATATACATTTTGTTTCATGTCCAAACTGCTGGTGTATGCCCAACGTGGGTCCCACATGTTCCCCCAATGGGTGCGGGCCCCTTGGCTGTGCCCATAATGCCCATTGGATAATCCGGCCTTGGTTGTGCTCATATGTATTCATCCCCTTTCATTAAAGAAAAGGCTGATTTTAAACCAGTCACTCAAATAACTGGAGACTTGAAAAAGGAACAATAACTAGAAATTTGCAAAAATATAACTTAGTAATAAAAGACACTGTTTTTTATTTATTTAATTGAGTTGAAGAAAGAAAAAAAAACAAAACAAACAAAAACAAATTGGTCCTGGACAAATTAGAGCACTTTTCTGTTTAACAGTGGGACAAAATACCTGTCAACAGATGCAGAAGTCCGAGAGGAACAGAAAACACCTGACTGTAGCAGAAACATTAAAGGATTGTTCAACTAAATATTAGTTTATGAGTGATGTAATATGTAATAATTTTTTTTAAAGCAAACAAGATATTCTATTGAACCTGAATTAGAAAATAATGTAATGATTTTCATAAAAGTTTTATTACTTCAGTCAATTTCAGCTTGTTTTATAGACAGTTGGTTTTTTCTTTCTTTAATGAAAGGGTATGAATAAATATGAGCACAATTGTATATAAAGCTAATCTAACGTGGATTTTTGTCCTCACTGATCATGCTCATTCTACACAGGTGCAGCTGAAGGGCATTTGGCTTAAAGATTAATAAACAAACTGTAGTGTCCCTACACAAAAGAGTTTTACAAAGAGAAAAAAGTAACTGATTACTTGATCTCTTTGTGTGACTTGAAAGTGAATTACTATCATTACCTTTAAATAGCCTGTGTCAAATGACAAGTATATTTTTTGTAAAAGGACAAACTCTTTTCTCTGTGATATTGCTCTTTTCTTGCCTCCATCTGTCCTCATGCACCAGTTGATAATCCACCCCATGCAGTTACTTTGTGAACTGTAACATGAAGAACAAGAACCATTTGTCCAAAGAAATAATTTAATTCTACAATACACAATTCATGGTTAAAATGCCACGATGTATCAAAACAGAAATGTTACATCCAAATACAGCACAAAGACGCCTACATGTTCTTGTAATCACTCTTGAATTGGAGCCTTTTATAAATAGTCTCATTTACATATTCTTTATTAATCACACAATGCAAACAAAATAATGTGGATAAAGTCCACAAAATGTATTTGGCACATTTAGAATGATCCTTATGCTATATTAACTTAATATAAGCCGGGAACACACGATAGAAATACTAAAATAGCTCTGATTTTGTAACAAAATCACAGGGTACCAATAGAGGCGGTTGGCAAAGTACCATAGATTTTGGGATTCAGATCCGCTACACGAGAACTGACCCAAATATTTGGTTTTTCAAACTAGAATACAGTCTCTGAAGCTCATACGGTGGCTTGTTTAATCATAAACCCGTATGGAAAACTTCAGGCATTAATGCAATAATCAAATGTGTGAGGCGGAGTCTCTTAATAGTATCAAGTATTTTCAAATCTACAAGTGTGTTCCCGGCTGTGGGTAGATTTTGCACTTTAAACCTTGTGAGAGAGATTAAAAATCTGCAAAACAGACAAAATGCAAGAATCAACATCATGCAGCCATTACGACATGCATGTTTTAAAATTGTTGTAAACTTCTGGTAGAATCTGCGTCCTTCTAATCCACATCATCCAAAGTGGATTTTGTAAACAAACCGGGCCTCAAATATACAATAAGAATAGCAGAAATAATCGTGTGCAACACATTATACAGTACATTAATTTTTCCAGAAGTTACAGGAGATGAAGTTGTGTTTGGTCCCCACTCCTCTGCTTTTGTGCCTGGCAACTTGACCCAAGGTAAAGTGTAACATAGCATTCAGTCCTTTTGAGAGTCCTTCCAGAAGAAGTAAAGGGGGGGGTGGGTCGTCTGGCCTCAGTCATCTTCCTCCTCTTCATCCTCAATGGAATCTACAACGGTGCTGTGCTTCAGGCAAGTTTGGAGGTAATTCACCACTGTCCGCTGGAAGTGCTGGATGCTGCGAGGCTCTCTTAGGATGTGGCCCTCATCTGGGTACAGCTGCAGTGAGTAGTTAGCCTCCACCTTCACAAGTCGGCTCAGAAGTTCAGCACTGTGCTGGAAATGTACCCTAGCTTTGGATGAGCACACATGCTTTAATTATTCCATACTAAAATATGAATTATGCTAAATAACCCAAGAATAATCTTTGAAATACTTTATAAACCAAGAAGAAACTCACCATCTGCAGTTCCATGTAGAATGAGGAAGTTCTCTTCCTTAAGCTTGTTAACATCTTCCAGCACAGAGGCAGTCTGGGGAAAGAAAAAAAAAACTAATTTCACTACTAATATACATGCTTTTTGGTGTACATCTCAGTCTAGCTGAACAACCCTGCAACAAATCTAAATTTAAATATACTTTAGTAGGTGTCATTTGGTGGCTGGAACAAAGCACATTCAAGAATAGTTCATATGTTGGGAACTATGCAAGTTTGGAGGCTAGATGTTGCATCTGGGGGATCTACCTTGAGCTTTTGGGTACCTTATGTAGACACACAGGTGTTTATTTTGAAAGAAGAATTACATGAAAGTGGTCAGAAAGAAGATTGGATGCAAGTTGCAAATAAGAGCAACAGGAGAAGACCCTCCTACTTTGACAAATTGGATTAACATTGTAAATGAGAGTATTATCATGGAAGGACTTACATATAAACAGACTAAAACAAGCTGAATTCAAGACCAAATCTGAGAAATGGACAACTTTCCTGTCACAAACCGGAGGCACCCCAGTCGACTGAATAACATCAATATCACTGCACTACTTAAAAAGATTTGTACCCTGCTGACATGGTCTTTCTATGTTCTCTCACATATATAACCAATAAAATTTGAGTTACAAAATAAAACATAATAAAATAAGGGAAGCAGACTATGACTAATATGGCTGGCTGTGACAAAGAGCTTTTCCATGAACATGTTAAACTGCTGACCCACAGTAGCAAATTCCCCCTGCAGGTCGACAGTGGGTCACTCAAAAATCGCCTTAGAGAACACAACAAAGAGTCTGAGACGTTCATCCAGCTGTCAAACTTCCTGATACCAATGTGATGGAATCTGAAGACATATGTAGGAACCTACCCCAATCCACAAAAACCTCAAACCCACAATCCAGAGTTTATTTAGCACCATATGGAGGAAATACTCAGTATTAGGTAAAAATGTTTGGGTTGTAAATGAGAAGGATTAGTTAAACAGTTCTCCAAAGTTACTTCAAAATTTAAATTAGCATCTCTCTAAAACATCCTAATGTTGGTAAAAATCGAGATTCATTGCAGGGTTGTGTTAAACTGCATTCGCTTTGGGGGATAATCACTTCTTTGATCAGTATGAACACTATGCTTTGGCTTTCGAGCCTCACCGAGTAAGCATGCTCTTCCTTTGATGGAAAGCCAAGATACCTCTCTGAAAAGGCAGCACCTAAAAAAGAGAAGTAGAATGTCATTCAGATACTCTCTGCATCTAAGTTTTAGTGCTACTCTACGGTCTGATTGCTATAATCTCAACTTACTATAAAGCCTGAAGTCAGTTATTGGTGCGACGGCAGCAGTGCACTGGAAAAGCTTATCTGTTGAAGCTAACATTTTGAGTGTTAAATAACCACCGAATGCCTGTAATGAGACGTAAAATGAGGCTTTAGTTTTGATTCCTTAAATGGATGGAGTTAAGTTTTCACATCTAAAGATGCTACAACCTTTCCAAAAAGGGCCATCCGACGATCATCGATATACGGGAGTCGCATCAACAACCTGTGAAAAGATCACAAAGCCTTTTAGTTTTTTCATTTAACAGCCTCCATTCTCATGTTTCAGGTGTATAACTACACTAACTCTGCAACTCCCAGATAGTCTTTGACTCGAAGTGAGCCAAGTCTCCGTGGGTCCGCGGTGGCGGTCTTCTGTCCACGGCCGACGCCGCTCCTGCCGTCTACCCAGGCCAAGGCCACGTTGTATGTGCTGCAGAGAACCTGAGGCCAGTCAAGCACGAATTCCTCCGTCACCGCCTGCCTGCCAGGAATGCCGTCCCTTAGGATCAACGCAGATAGGATAAAAAGAAGTATGGTGATAGTTAACAACTAGGCCATGGATCACAGGATGGAAAATTAGTAACAGCTCTTAGCTGTCCATTAGCGTGCCTGATCAGTGGTACTTACACAATGACGAGGAGCGGATGCAGGTTGGACTCGTAGCCCTGAGGTAAAGATAGTTTCAGGTGCAGATCTAAGGAAAGTAACCAGAGTCTGAACAACTGTCCATTAATGTTCTGGGATCTAATACATCTGCTGTTTGGAAAAAGTTGGCATTATATTGAGAAAGCAGAAAACAAAATTAGTCATTCTTACACTTGTTTTCTCTTTTGTCACTGCACAACGCATGGACCCAAGATGTTTTATGTCATCAAGTTCTAGTTTTTAAACATGTAGGTTCCAGTCTGTCCATATTTGATGCATTATTAAATTACAAGTTTAATTAATGACAAAGACCCTTGAATGTTTACCAGTAAAAAAAAAAAAAAAAAAGTACATTTTTCCACCAGTAGGGGGAGTATAAGCCCATTTATTGCAGAGCGGCTCTGAGCTACAGCTCACAAGCGATTCCTGCCCTCATTGGAGCTAGCAAGGAGGAGGGGTGAGGGGTGAGTTTTGCTCATTACTGCCAACCTGTGGTCGTTTGTGGAGGTAGCAGTTTTGTGATTTTGCTCACGACCTGGTGTTTGCCACCTGGTCGTGGAAGGAATTGCCCTGAAATCTTACATACTCTGCCTTTAAAGAACTTTAATTGCTTGAATGAATTTGATAAAGAGCTAAATAAAGTTGGGTTGAATGGAATATTGTCATGACTTATAAATGTGTGGGGTTTTTTTTAATCAATGAAAGAAGGTGGCAACATGATGCACGTGTTCAATAGAGCCGTTGGCCCTTTTTTGTTTAATCCATAACATGCATTATATTTGAAGACTCTTTCCTCTAACAGATAAATACTGTTTCTTTCTGAGTCTTTCCTGTCGTCTCCACCCAAACCAGTCGAGGCAGATGGCTGCCCTCCCTGAGCCGGGTTCTGCCAGAGGTTTTCTTCCTGTTAAAGGGGAGTTTTTTCCTTCCCACTGTCACCGCATGCAGCTCAAGACGGGGGATTGGATCGAAGTCATGACTCGATGCAATCAGTTGGTTTCTATTATAGGGTATGTATGAATTGACTCGAAATGATGTGTATGTTGATTCGTGTATGTAAAGTGCCCTGTGACAACATTGTTGGGAAGTGGCGCTATACAAATAAAGTTGAATTGAATTGAATATTAATTAGCTTCTTTTCTATTTACATATAGTATAAAATATTTGTAAAAAATGTAAACTTGATACTGGAAATGACCAAACACTTATTTAAAAAGGTTTCTGTAGACCCAACAATCCTGATTCTAAATTAAGTAGACAGGACAAAACATGAAATATCTTGGGTTTATAATGTCTGCAATTATATAAGTCAAACTATAAAATTAAATTAAACTTAATTTCCAAAGAGCTTTTCATGTCAGATGCAACACAAAGTGCTTTACATTATAAAACCAAAACAATAAGACTTACTGTTTGTTTTCTTTTTTGCTTTATTTAAACTTGCATTTTCCCAAACCTTCCCAAGAATACTAGCTTTGTGGCTGTGAATAATTTATAAAAGACAGAAAGAAATCGAGCTTTTGTCTGCTGTACCGTGGTTATCTGCTGGAAGAGTCCTGAACAGGGTCTCAGGGAGCCTCTTGTCTTCGAGAGCTTTAGACAGACGGCTGTTATCCTCCAATGTGACGTATCCTACAGGAAATAAAACACTGCTCTTTCAGTTTTGTCCCAAAATATCTGTTTAAAAATCTGTTGCTTTAGCAGAGAGCCAGAACCAGATGGCAGTGTTCACAAGCATGACAATAAATCCTCACTGAGGTCTGCTAGGAAGCACTGCTCTCTGCAGGCCGTCCACAGAAACTGCAGTCTAAGAGTGTGCAGGCTGCATCTGTTATTACTGCCATCAGTCAAACAAGCAGGTGTTATACTCACTGGAGGGGTCCTTTGTACTGTGAACAGTCACTTTAGGGATTCCTGGACCTGGGGAAATATTCAAATGTCAACCACATAAAACTGACCAATCGGCAAGGAGCACAATAAATTTGTATGGACATGTGTAATTTACCTAAACAGTAGAGGGTAAAATAGGTCTGATTGGGGCTGAAAACAGCTTTGAAGAAACGACATCCATCAATGAGATTACAGGAGATGCATTGCCGCTGAAACACTCCATTCACGTCCACACTTGGAAATGGGGGGGAGAGAAAAAAAAAAAAAAAAGTAGGTGGGTTACTGGCAGCATTTAAAAAGAATGGCTCAGCATTAAGTGGTTTGATTTGCCAGAGGATAGGGTCAAATGGTTGCAATCACATCAGGGAGGTATCCCGAGACAAACTACTCAAGCAGGCAATTTTTCAGAAACATAGTTCAGTAAAAGTCGTTACACAGACTGCTCTGTTAGACCGGAGTCCCTAAATGTCCTGCTCCGGTCCGCTGCTTATAAATTTCAAACAGGATTCATCTCCTGCCAAGTTTAATCATTCCATCTTCATGCTTCCATAATATCTAGTCGTCTCCTGAAGCCCAAAGCTGTGAGCTAATAGCAATAAGGATGATGATGGGAAGAGATAACTGTTTATCACAAGTGACTCAGACTGGAACAGCAAGCAAACCTTTTTCACCTGCCATTAGTAAGATATTCATTAATCATTTTGACAACTTTGACCCAATTTAAGATTAGCTGAGACATTTGTGCTCTGTAATAGTTTTGGCTACTTCCATCCATCCATTCATCCATCCATCCATCTTCTTAGCCGCCTAGTTCGCAGGAAGCTGCAGTCTATCCCAGCAATCATTAGGCGAGAGGCAGGGTACACCCTGGACAGGCTGCCAGGGCTTTGGCCATCTCCTGATTTCTTATCAAGCTATGTTTGCAGGTGCAAGTGCAAAAGAGTACCATTGTTGCAACATTTCCTGGAGCTGTTAATGTAGCTGAAAGCTCTGAGTTATGAAAGCAACAACCTAATGGATCAGCCCATTTTCACTAGAAAATGTAACAGGTGCCTCTGTCTATATTTTCTAATGCAGTACCGTCACAATCCAGGGTTCAAAAGTGCAAAATGAGAACATATCTGTAAGCTGTTGCCTTATAGGATAACATCTGTGTGAGATTAATGCACAACATGATTAATGAATATAAAAGTCAACTTAAAATTTAGATCTAAATCTGTTAACACAGTTTTGTGACGGACTGGAAACCTGTCCACGGTGTACCTTGCCTCTCACCCAGTGATCGCTGGGATAGGCGCCAGCTTCTTCGCGACCCTTCATTGGAATAAGCGGTGAAGAAAATGGATGGATGGATCCATCTGTACATGACGGAAGGGATATTTTGTTCAGAATGAACCTGAAATGCACTACAACAGGGATGGGGAACCCTGGTCCTTGAGGGCTGGAATCCTGCAGGTTTTCCATGTATCCTTGGTCCAGCACACCAGATTCCAATCAAATGGATCCAACAGCTAATCAACCCCTGCACAGAGATTCATTCATTTGAATCTGGTGTGTCGGGACAGGGAGATTTGGAAACTTGTCAGTAAAAGGGTCAAGGTTCCCCACGCCTGCACTACAACCTTACAGGTGAACTTAATTCTACTTTTTATACACATTTAAATCAACTGTGCAAAGTGTTTTGATTTATTTTATGTTATTTGGTCATTTTGACACGATAAGATCAAGACAACACCTAACACTCAAGTTATTGAGATATTGGCTTTTATGTTGTGGTATACTCACCACTGTTGCTAGGTTTTGTTTTACTAAATTGAGATAAAGGGATTACCACTTAAATGTCCCACATTCATCATAAAATAGCAGGAACCTTTCACATTTCCTGTACATTTACCTGAAAATCCTAAACTTTTGTTTAGGAAAACTTTTGTCATGTGATCAGGTTGGACAAACAGAGCATGTGCAAAGACAGAAGCACTAAGAGCTTTGTGCAGATTTATATCACATCATAGAAGATAATTAAATCCATTTGTGCCTTGCAAATTGATTAACCTATATAATAGTTATAACATTAAATCAAAGTGCAATTATATTACTGCATTTTAGATTTCAATTATACATATTGTCCTTTGACTAGTATACAAATGTGTACTAGAAAGAGTAGAAACTAACTTATTACCCAACTAGAGACATGTTTAACAGTTTTTTCACATTTAATAGATGGATTGTGTTCAGCTGTCCATTTTTCAAACCTGTAAAAGTGACTATTCTCCTAATAATAACTAACATTTTAAGATATTTACAATTAATTACCAATTACATGATTTTATGTGTTGGTAATTCATTCATTCATTTTCCGAACCGCCCAATTCAGGGTCGCGGGGAAGCTGGAGCCTATCCCAGCTGGCTTTGGGCGACAGGCAGGGTGCACCCTGGACAGCTCGCCAGTCCATTGCAGGGCCACACAGAGAGACGAACAACCACTCACGCTCACACTCATTCCTAGGGAGTGACCAATTAACGCATGTGTTTGGATGGTGGGAGGAAGCCGGAGTACCCGGAGAGAACCCACGCAGACACGGGGAGAACATGCAAACTCCACACAGAAAGGCCACTGACCAAACCAGCCAAGGATCGAACCAGTGACCTTCTTGCTGTGAGGCCACAGTGCTAACCACTGCGCCACCGTGCAGCCGTTGGTAATACTGTTTAATACTTATAAAATACCACAAGTTATTAAAACTGAATACAGGAAAATTTAATAAAAACCACCAGAAAACATTTTAACGTGTATGCTAGGGGGTCTGTCTGTAGAAACAATATCCAAATATCTGCATATTTAAAAGCAACATAAATATTTTGATATTTGAACAGTATAGAAAACGAGGAGAATCAGTAATTAATTATTTGATGAGGATTGGACCGGAAACAACTATTACATATACATGGAATACATGTTGTATTCTGTTATTACTGATACCATTATGATTACAATGATTATTATGACAATATAGAATGATTATTATTCCCTTAGTTTGATTATTATTTTATTATGATTATTATTACTTTACATCTCTATTAGCATGATAAAATTAAACTATTTATGAAACACTTTTTATATGATAAAATTCAGAACTTTTACAGATTTTAAAAAGCACTGAGAAGAGCAATGATGGGATATCAGATATTTGATTAAAGCAAATTGATACATCCACAGGTAAGCTACTGTAGATAATTGTGGAGAGTCTTAGGAGTAACGTTTGAGCAGGACTTCTTATTAACACACATGTAAAATGAATCTATAAAAGGTGTCATTTTCCTCATATACAATATTTCCGAAATAAGAAGCATCGTTTCTGGTTAATGGCTGGTTGTTTAACTACTTCCTGTAATATCTTTCAGGTAATCCAAAATTCTGCTGCTTCAGGAGAGGTTACATTCCCTCTGTTTTAGCATCTCTGCTCTGGCGACCAGCTATCGGCCATTAAACATTCTACTACATATAAAGCCATAAATTGCATTTCTTCCTTTGTAAAACATGATCTTCTGGTTCCCTACACTTCCATCTGAGTTCTTCATTAAATATCCACTAGCATACATGTTATTCCTTGAAACACTGAGTGCAGACTGGGAGGCAGATTTAGTTATCAGGGTCCTCTCTTGTGGAACAGCTAAAGGTCTCCATGCGAAACCCTGACAGCCTCTCTGTCTGTACCAGTAGGCTTAAAACGCACCCATATGAGGAGCATGTTAATCTTATGAACAGTTCCTGCTGCATTTTACTTGTTTTCTTAATTTGTATTTTATGATTATCTATCTATTTATTTATTTATGATTACTTCTTTTTTGTTACCAGTTTATATTTCTTGTTTTTCCAGATTTTATTTTCTATTGGCTCATCTTTTTATGTGCTCTGAAGAATTCTGAATTGCAATTTGCCTGAAAAAAAAGCTACATAAATAAAGATTGATAGATGATTTTAAAAGGGAGATCATGTTTTTAGTGTTTAAAATGTGGATGTGCTCATTTTTAAAGGGAAGTGGGATTCTAATACATATAAAAAAAATAACAAAACACGATGACAAATAAATTCCCACTTTGGGTACATACCTGTACAGGTGTCGGCTCTGTCTGGATTCTTCAGTGCTCAGGAAATAGCTGAAGATGACAGATAAACTTCAAATATTAATATATTCAGATATCTCAACTTCATCCATCATTGTGGGAATCAATTATTCATAACAAGAGTCTATCAGTACTTATTGACTCCTTCAATTATTTTAACAAGCTCAGACTTGTATTAAAATCATGCCTTAAAGCAACGTCTGTGATTTTGAATTCAGACATTACAGTGTGTCTGTGTGAGTCATGCTGACTATCCACTTCTTTATGAACAAGCACAGCGCCTGCAGAAGAAGAATTACTCCTCTGGAGGGAAAAATCAGAGCGAACCTGAGGGCGATGTCATTTAAAAATGTCATCAAGATTTACGGCAGAGTTTTTCTGCGTGTGTGTGTGTGCGATACACACCTTAGTCGGTTGGTCCATGTCAGGTTTATTCCCCCAGCAGGATAAAGGCGGGTTTAAGCAATAATCTGCTCGGCTCAAGTCCTAATAATCCTTCGCCCTCTTTCAAGTCAGTGCATCGACTCTTTAGTGGAAGCTACTGCCTTCGGCTTGTTATCCAAGATCAGCGTGACACACTTTCATTATCGGTAATTACAATCACAAGTGTATCAATCTCTAACTGTAAAGTCAGACCATATTATTAAATTCTCTCTCGAGCTGTATGCATATTAAACTCTCAACTCACAAGATGATCATCATGATAATGGCCTTTATGTGGCCCTATTCTCACTGCCACTTGTGTGTGCATAGAAGCTGTGAGTTTATAAAGGTTGATTTGAGGGAGCTCCACACACAGTCGCTCTCACATACATTTTTCCAGCCTTCTCGTCTAAAGCGCAGAGCAAGGTGACGTCCCAGCTCCCCGATGTCAAGAAGCGAGGGGGGACAGAGGGGATGGCAGGCTGTGTTACACACAGAAACAGAGATGAAGAGCAGAGCAGAAGTAGTCACACACACACTGAATAAAAATAGATGCAGCAGTACAGCGAGTGTGTCAGAGAGTGGGAGCACAAATGAAGATAGGTTGAAAATAGGAAGTTTGATCAAGACACTGGTGATTACAGGTGGGTTCAGAAAAGGTGTTTCTTTAATTCAAATATTGATTTTGATGGGATTGAAAACTCTGAAAGTGGGCCAACATGTGGACTTCAGCAGGTCTTAAGGTTTAGTTTAAATTCAGAAAATAAAATTGAATCAGATCTTATTCCACCTCTTCCTTAAAAAGTATCAAAAGATCTTCGCTAATCGACGCTAGTCTGCGTGGCATCTAGTTTTAAGATACTTCTCAAGATTGTGCAGCTTGTAGAAACAAACCCAGCTGAACTGGACCAGTATGGAGAGGTGGTTTTCCAACTGAGGCGTACTGAACCCAAAGAGCTCCACAAGTAAAAGCCAGCACCATAAAAAGAAAGGCACCAAGAAGCCTGATTAATGATCAGCCATTAACTTTTTGGAGGCAAAGAAAAGCAAAGAAGAGTTCTTTGGGACGACAGTGCGTTAGCTTCTTCTGACAGGCCACAGGATTAAGCATTTAAGTAGGAAAACACTTCCAGCGGTAAAATACAGCAGAGATTGTATCATGCTGTCAGATTATTTGGGAAAGGAGGATCAAAATAATTTTAAAATTAGAATATTAGCCATTTATTTTAGTGTGTTCGAACAGGATCAGAAAAGAAGGATTGAGCAACATTATGAGTCATTCAACAGGAAAATCCAACATCATATCCAAAAAGAGGAGAAAATGCTTGAAAAGAAAAGAACTGTTTTAAATTAAACACCAAATCCTGACATGAAACTGACAACCTTTGACGGTACAGTGTGTAATCAATTTGGCTCAAGTATCGCTTTCATAAATACATTTTTTACCAAAGTCTGATCACAATCGCATCCAAATGAAAACATTCTCGTAGCTTAGAATGAGTTGTTTATAAATACATTGGTGGTGCACCCAACAGAGGGCTGCCATGATGCACTGGTATTTTTGAATATGGTGGCCAAAAAGGGACAAACTTGTTACCCTTACGCGTTTTAGCTGTGAATTCCTGTGTGTCACTGGGGCACGAAGAGAAAAAAGCAAACATGACAGTGGATCATTCAACTTGCTGTTTTCCATTGAAATGGAGGACCATCCATATGGTTTGCCGCATGAGAAGGAGGTAATAAAAAGCCAGTACACGAAAAAGGAAAAAATAATCGTGAGAAAATGAGTGGGTGTAGCGTTTACCAGATGGAGATCATAACTGACGTGGAGGTTGCAGCTTTCTGCTAAACAGATAAGTTCATTCAATGCAACAGTGAAGTTTATTTTTCTGTTAGAAACAGGGCAGGTAGTCCAGCGGCTATATCTTCCTGCTTGAGTTGGATCATTTACGGTTACTTGCTGTTAGTTTACAGTGGAAAAGCTCTTTTGCAACAGTTTTCAGTTGCTGTTAATCTTCACAGAAGTCCTACCAGCAGGCCACCGTGCGCTTCTTTCAGATGTATTTACCAAAAGTTTTTCCTTGTGTTTCATCATTTATTTCAACTGATTTGTCAAGGGGGGTGAAGGTTGATGTTCTCCCTTTAGTCACATGATTTCCCACCATGTGACTAAAGCCATTTACAGTAGCTTGGTACCAAATACATGCTTGTAACTTATTGGCATTAATTATGAAACAGAATTTTATATAATTCTGTACCTCATCACCCTACAGGAGACTCCAACCTGACTTCGGTAGTGATTATAATGTGCTTAAAAAGCGAGGTGCCAGACCACTTGGTTGTTTGGTAATTGTCACACACAGAAAGTTAAAATCTTGCTGCCTCGCAGCACATGAGTACAAATATACAAACTAAATGGACAACAGAAAGCCATGAGAACATGTATCAAAGAAAATACTGTTGCAATAAACTTAATTTTTTTGCAATTAGTGAAAAAAATGCAATCAAAACTTTTTTTTAATAAGAAATATGAATGAAACAAAGAGAAAACTTAGCCTCTGAGATAATATCTATAATCACACAGTTTAATGTGAGCCCTTCACAGGAATAAAGAGTCACTTACTGCTTATTTAATCAATAACTGATAAATAATTTAAGGGAGAGAAAGTACCTGACCCAAAACTGACCTGGGCTGAAAGACATGCGATGTGATGAAACTCTCCACGAGCGCCTTGTTTTGCAGGCAGTATCGTGTAAAAAATAGAACCGTCTGAGGCAAACAGGGGCAAATCCTGTAGACAGAAAGTTGAGTCAGAAGAAAGACGGCAGTGATAAAGGAAAGCATGCAAAACGTCGAGGGAAAGCCATACGGACCTGTCGTTGGTTCTGCATTATGTCCATGGTCATTTTGTGTTTCTGTGGGTTTCAGAGAAAAACACATAAAAAATATCAGTCACACACTGGCATCATATTACATGAACCCAAAGTGACTTTCAACAACACATAGCAGTAAATCAATCCGTTGATTAATTATTAAAAATAGCATGAATAGTAAAAATCTGCAAGGGTTTCCGTTAGGACTGAAGCTATGAAGTGCTGCAGAAAATCACTGAGAATTCTCCTCATGCAGCAAATGGCCTCAAATATTAATCCATCCAGCAGAGATTTGAGAGCTTAAGGAAATCAATCTGAACTCCCAACATTGTGTTAATGAAGCAAAATTCTATTAAAGTTGTATATTGCAGCAGAAGCCACTCGGATTACTAATGTGAAACAAGTGATGACTGCTCACCTCTGAGCATGCCCCCGTGGTGGCCTCGCACACACACAGCACTGATTGGTTCTGGGCACGATTCAGCCAGCGAACAGCGAGGCGGGTGCTGCTGATCCAAGTCACCATGGAGATGTAGCTGTCTCTGAAGAGGTGATGCGGAAAATGATACACAAGGAAAGCAGTGGAAGGTGGTGCAAAAGATTGGGGGGAAAAAAAAAAGAAGAGGCAGTGACATGAGAGATATTTGGTATGAGTTATGATTTCTGGCAGGTGGTGTCTGGAGTCATCGAGATTTATACTTAATTCACAGAAATGTACCTGGCCCGGAGGGAGTCGGGAGGTATCATCTCCAGAGTGTGAGCTGGACCATACAGATTCACCACAAACAGACTGACAGATGGGATACTAGAGCCAGCCTAGGAACACATGCAAAGGAAAGAAAATAAATCAGCTAATCAGTAGTGTTATGAAAAAAAACTTTGGCAAATCTGTCGAGCTGGAAGATTTATTCAGACAGTCATTTCAGAAGCAAGTGGTGGAAAGAGCAAAAGCTACTTGTGTTTACATGTAGAGGTGTAACAGCTCACTGTAGTAAATTAAGAGATAGTAATGTACCCCTGGAGTGTGAATAACTAGTATTTCACAACTTCTTAATGCTTTTTTTGCACCATATGTGATGATCTTAATATTTTATGTGAAGCACTTAGAATGATCTTTTACACTAAATGTGCTACACAGATGAAGCTGCTTTGCCTACTGAAAGACAGCATCCAGTAGACATGACTGGAATCACAACCCAAAGCGCATGTTAGATGTAGATGTATCTATATGGTTTAATTCCAACCCAGACTGCTTATTTTTAACTTCTAACCCTGAACATTTCCAGGTTAGAAGGAAGAAAAAAGTAAAAATAACTGAAACTTGGTGTTTTGCACACAAGTTAGCTTATCTTTCAGCATCTTCCTCGTGTCAGCATCTATAGTCATATCAGCAGTCAAACGAGAGAGAAATGGACATGATGTATTCAGAACAGCCTTTTATCCTTATTCACCAAGGTCCAAAAATCCTCTCTTTTTTTTCTGACTATGTCTTTAAGCTGTATCTGTAAGCTTGGTCCCAAAAGAAAGGCAAGACGTGAGATCCTTACAAAGGTGTCACAGTGAAGATGTGTGTTGCTGACTAAATTCACCTGTAACACAACAGAAAACTTATTTCTAGTTCCACCTAAAAAAAAAAAAACATTACTTAAGATAAAAAAAAAATGTTTGGTTCATAGGATAGTTGATCTAGGAATTACAAAGAATTACAAAGAAGCAACTAGGACCTTGATGATTCATAATGCAGAGTCATGAAAGTAGAAATCAGCTGGAAAAAGGGTTGTGTTTTGTTTTGTTTTTTTATTCTTTGGCAGCTAGCTCGCTGAGTTTTCATCAAACAGTGATGACACAGGCATCTTTGCTAATGGGTAGAGTCTCAGCTTTCATTAAGCAAGCTTCTGTAGTTATTAAATTAAATTAGAAAATGAAACAAGTACTTCCTCCAGACCCCGAAGAATGTTTTGGTGGACCCTGCAAAAGTCTCAAGTCCATGAGAATCGTTACTGTGATGAAAATGAAGCGTGAGAAAAGTACAAAACAAACAAACAAAGTTTATTAATCTAAAAGGAAAACTGTTACAGTGAGGTAAAATAAATATTATATCCTATTTGAACAACTGTTGGATTAATTATCATGAGATTTTGCAGACAGTTGTTGCAAAATTATGTTCAAATTATTCATCCATCCATCTATAAATATAAGTGTTTCTGACTCATTTTGATGGCACAGGAACATTTATTCTGTGCATTTGTTGCAGCATCTGGAGGCTGAAAAACTGAAATTATAATCCTTTTTCATGACAAACTGCGTCATCAGAGTTTCACTTTGCATACCACATCACATGCTAGCAACTGGATATCAACACACTGACTATTTTGACGCAGTCCATGACTGATTTATCAATGACATGGAAGATGATATTATCAGAAGAGAGGAAAAGAAATAATGAAAGTGACAGATCAAGAGCTAAGACAACAGAGACTATCGTAGTGACTTTTACTGGCTGCAGAGAGCTCAGATTGCATGTAGGACACAAGATTTCAAGCTATCCATCATTAGGAGTAACAGCAATGAGAAAATCTGCCAGAGTTCAGTCGTGCTTTTTCAGTTTTTCAACATTTAATCCATCCATCCATCCAAATATGAAAAAAATCCCTTTTCACACATGAGATACAGAATATCAATTACTTTATCAATGTATTAAAGAGATATTGTTGCTTCTTTTTCACACTTTTCACAGCTCATGAAGTGCAACATAATGCAACAGTAATACGTAGATATGATGGATGGAAACAGTCACATAGATTGCTTTCCTGCATATATATTCTTATTGAACAACAAGTACTTGTTAGGATTTAGTTGGGCTACAGTAACAGGCAGACCAGGGGTACTCAATGCGGTCCAACGAGGACTGCAATCCAGCAGGTTTTCCATGTATTCCTGCTTCAGCACACCTGGATCAAGTTAAATGGATCCAACAGCCAATGAAGTTCTGCATGATGAATGATTGAGTCAGGTGTGTTGAAGCAGGAATACATGGAAAACGTGCTGGATTGCAGCCCTAGAAGGACTGAATAGAGCATCCCTGGCGTAGACCATCCTCATACGGTCACAGCTGTTGGTCAGAATGCAACCTTCACACAAAATTTACAAAACCTAACAAACACAGAGCGATATGCTGAACAGAACAGCATTCCATGTGAGTAATTGAAAATATTGACATGCAGCCAGAGAGCAGAAGCTGCAGCTTAAACACTTTGTCTCCAATTCATTTGGCTCAGACACTGAATATAAAATGGCTTGGTGCTGTGGGTAATGATTGTAGATAAACCACGGAGGATTAAAGTTTGGATAGCACAATTCTTTCTTTATATTAATGAACAGAATGTGTTATAGTACCAAATCACTGCCAACTTTAATGTGACTGCAGCAGTCCAGACTTGTGCCATGTTGAAAGCAGTATGTATATTAAAAAAGTCGGATTTAGTCCGATTTCCACCTTAAAATGTTACAGAAACTATGACAATGTCATGTTCAGTCGCCATCAGATAGCTGGAAAACAGTCTTGTGTACCGATACCACCAAACAAATATTAGATCTTTTAAAAACAGTAATGCCGTTATATATACTACAGCACATAGTTTGCCTCATAGTTCTGCCAATATGAATCATTTTAAAACAGTTTTCACCTTTGGGTAGGGGAAGAGTACATTGGAAGGATAGAGGCCACCCAAGAAGTGAGGTATTTCCATCACAGGTGTGGCAGAGTTGTTGATGCGGAGATACGCCAACCGTGCACCATCCATAGACCACCAGTGGGCAGCGTATGTCAAAAGCACCTCCTCTGTTTCACGAAAAAAAAACGCCAAAAAAAAAAACAAGTGTGCATTTAGTGATAATTTTTGCAAACAGGCTGTGTGAGTGTGGAGCTGGATTACATCCTACCCTCATAAGTCCAGTCTGAGAGGCCATTCACAACATTCTGCTCCTGGTCAGTGGATGTGAGACGCAGGGGTTTGCTTGTCACGCTGGCTTTGTAGTAGATATCTCCATCAAACACATACGCCTGGCAGGAGCAGTGCAGACACGCATTGCCAATCCATTATCAAAGACAGCAAGGTTACAGACTTCAGAGCTGGCTGCGTGATGTGAGCAGTGAGTGCCGTCCAAGTATGAATGAATCATTGGCCAGCGAACAGACAGATGAGCCGATACATCTTTACTTGCCAGTTAATATGCAGCAGATGAGCACTGACATGGCAGCAGAAGCCAATTACATTACAGGGGAGGCAGATGAATGATACTATCAGTATGAAACAATCCTATTACAGTGGCACAGCCACTGCAGATGGAGTCCATCTCATAATGACATGGTAACACTGATGTTATCATGATGGGAATTGTGTTCAATGGGGGATGTATTGATTGGTAAATTTAAAAAAAATTCCTAAATTTTATTGTTACTTTTATTTGATACCATAGACCAGGGGTGCCCAAGTCCAGCCCTTGAGATCTACCATCCTGCTGTTTTTAGGTGCAACCCTTCTCCAACACACCTGAATCAAATAGGTGGCTCATTAGCAGGACTCTGCAGAGCTGAATGACATGCAGAAGATGAATTCAGCTATTTGACTCAGCTTTGCTGGACAGGGGTTGCATCTAAAGGTTGCAAGATGGTAGATCTCGAGGACTGGACTTGCGCACACCTGCCATAGACTGTATATAAAAAGATGAACGGAGCTTCCGTGACGTCACCCGTAGGTTTCTGAAGAGCTGAATTGAAGCTCGGTGGGCGGTTCCTACCATCGCCATCTTGGCAGGGGCATGCGTGTTGTCTCGTCCAGAAAATACAAATATGGGCAAAGAGGTGGAGCTGAGAGGGGAGCTGTGAGCATCATGGTGGATGATTGACATCGAGTGAACTCCGATCTTTCTGCAGCTAAGAGCTAACCGAGCTAACCCAGATTTAACAGAAGCTAACCAGCTAACGAAAGTAAGCGGGCTAAAGCTAAGTCACGTTGTTAACCAGCTAAAAACCATGGCTGTTCTATGTTCCTCTGTCTTGAAGCGGGAGATCGGTACCTGTCTATCAAAAGGACACGCCCCTAAATATGCCGAAGATCAAATTACTTTTAAACGGGCGAGTTAGAAAATAATTCACTCCCCCCCACAGTTGTCATAAAGGTAAACCTGACCTATTAAACCTAAAATGGATTTTTGTACCAGGCTGTAAACATGTTTATTTCTGCTGTGAAGTTGGTCTTTTTAACATGGGAGTCTATGGGGATTTGCTCTGTTTTGCAGCCCCTAGTGGATGAAGGGAGAACTGCAGTTTTATGCACTTCCGCATCGGCTTCACTTTTAACCACCGGAGGCTCCGTCCATCTTTAATATACGGTCTATGGTTGATGCAGATGACAACTTATTTCTGTGGAAAATATGGGAGCCCCTTGCTTACCAGCTGGTTCCCCTGAGGTCCCCAGGATGCATACTGTAGCTCTGTCTTCTCCCCCTCTGGAGGATTAAGCTCCAGCAGATCCCTACAACACACACAAACATTAAGATTTAAACTCCCCATTAGGGGGCTGCTATCCCACTTAAAACCCTCTGAAGTCCACCCATGCCCTGCGCTTGACAAGGCTGCTGCACTGTAAGGACAAAAGAGCAAGATGCAGAAAGGCAAAACAAAAACAGAGACCGGGGTTGCTTCATGCAGGAGTGCAACATTTTCTTTTTTACCACATCTTCATCTTCCCCTGCTAGCAGGCTACTTTTTTTTTTCTTCCCAAAACATTCAGGCAATGACTGATGTTGCAGGTCTTCCTTCCAAAAATTCCAGGGATCATCCACTGCAGCCAAAGATTTTTCCCACTGATAATACTTAAAATCTCAGGCAGTGACATTAGAAGTACAGCACAAAAAAAAAAAAAAAAAAAAAAAAAAAAACTTACTGTATGCTGATTTATGGAACCTGGAAAGAACAACGACGAATGGATGCAAATCTGAGAGAAACACGAAGGTCGAACCCAGTGAGACGCACTTTGGGGACAATTTTTTTAAAATCTGCACGTCTGCTTGCATTGGTAGCGCTCATGCCCGGTGCATGTCATGCATTAGCATTCACGATTCCACCTACCCATTAGCCACATTGTAGATAGCATAGGAGGCTGTGAAGGACTGAGAAAACACCTGAAAGAGGTAGAGGATATCATGCACAAAGGTGTGTTGCAAAGAGATGAAAACACAGATATTCCAGATCTCTTTTGCTCCTAACATGTCAAATAAAGTAATGAGTTCAGCCTTAGCATAAATTAATGAGAAATAGGAGGTTTTTGCTTGCATTCTCTGAGCAAACTGCAAAGATTCAGGCTCAAAAAGGAAGAAAAACTTTAAAATTGTAAGAAATAAGAGAGGCATATGTTCACTGATCCCCAAATGATTGAACTGGCCGAACATAACAAGCAAAATAACAGCAGCAAAGTGTCTCACACCGACAGCAGTTTAACATAATGAGACAATTGCATCTTAGTACTTCTCATTAAATCACTGGCAGCAATTTCATCCACACTACATCATTACTGTGATCACAAGTGAATAAAAAAGTTTCGCCCTTACAACTGGAAGAAAGGAGATGTCATAGGGGGGAAAAAAAGGTACCAGACTGAAATTGAGAAAGACATTCTTATTAAACAGTATCATTACAGCTAATATTCATCCAACAGAGATCTATTGTGGCTGGCAGCTCTGATGCAAGCATCAGCAGCTCCGAATAATTAAATTAACATGCTGAAGTAGAAAACTAAGAGGCCAGAATCAATGAATGTGTGCACTTGTATGTTTGTGTCTATAAGAGTGTGTGTTAATCAAAATTGATCAAAGCGTTATCCAATGATCTCGGGGGTAACATATTGATTTCTACCTTTGCCCTTTTTTTCCCTCTTTTTTTAAAATTTTTTTTATAAAGGGTTGGAGACATCGTATTTGAGCCATAGCCACTTGGAAAACCAGTCCCTATAGAAATTAAATGTCACATCCTCTATGCAGCACACTTAGCAGTGAAATTGGATTTTTCTCCAGCGGTGTTTGTCTGTTTTTCGGCTAGGGTTGCACGGCCATGGAGCCGCAAGGATAAAAGGAGAGGAAACACATTCTCAGGCTACCTAAATTAAAATGAAATTTGATTGTGGTGTAAAGTCTGAGCAGGAGTGGCAAGGGAGTGGAGAGGGGAAAAAAGCTGTTTCACAACAGGGGGAAAAAAAAAGCAGCAGCGAGGACAGAAACACAAAAGGACGGACTGGTCATACACGCCAAGAAAAAAGTGAGTGAAGGAGACAGGGAGCAGCGCACAAGAAAAGGATGTTAAAGGGCACTTCACTGAGACGAAAGGGCAAGACATGCCATCAGCGCCATGTTCAATCAGCTGTTTATGATTTGTTTAGAAACTCGGTTATTCTGCTTGTAATTTAACATCATGACGCCTTTGGCAGAGCCTGTTATTGTGGTTGTATGTGTGTGTCTGTGTGATAAACAGAAAGGCAGAGTGAGAGCATCTGTCTTAGAGAGGCAGATTGAATTCTAAAGCGAGCGCCAGCAACATATCATAAATTCCTCCACTTCGCCTGTCATCCCTCTTTTACTACCCACATCCTCCGTAATGCCAGAACAGAGGAGAGGGGGCACAACGCAGATTAAATACTAAGAATATAGTGTGAGAAAGGATATGTATTAAGATTACGACAACCTTAGATACTGGCATCTATTGTAGAATACAAAAAACACACAAAATATAAATAATAGCATCCGTCCTTTACAACATTGTTCCTGCCTTATAAGCGTTTTCTTAGCGGCGCCACAATACACTGCTTTGATAGAGGCACCCATCAGCGTTTGCTGCAGAATGCAGACACAACTCCCCTGGCATTTTATTTTTCCCCCAAACTACAGTCTTGGCAGGCTGCAGTTTAGCAGCTTCTGTTCATCAATCCCAAAACCCTCCACAAAACTATACCGCCATCACTCTTTTGAAAATATGCAGGCTCGCTCTCCTTCAAACAAACTCCAAAAACAAACCTGCCTAATTCAAACAGGCTTGGAGGGGAGACATTTTTCTGTAGAAAAATCTGCTTTCTCTTGTTCCTTTGTGGCAAAATCCCTAACTCACATGTATGCATATACCCTCTTATCAAAATCCATTTATTCTCACCCACCAGGCAACCCCTCTACCCGCCTCCAAAGCCTCCTGAGCTCCAGCAAAGCCTTTTAACTTTACACATACCCTGCTCATCTGTTTTTTTTCCCCTTGCAGCTCTCTCCGTATTACATCTCTGACTATCATTGGTAATCACTCCAAATGATTTGAACTGGGCAGCGTATCTAAGGGCAAACGGTGCATATTTCCATTTATCATCCCCCTTTCCTCAGTTTTCCTCCTGCATTCTGTGCCACTCTCGAGCTGCACGCTGCTCCTCTTCTGAACAGCAAAGCTGGTGCCTGGCGCAAACTGCTTCAGTCAGCACAAATCCCCCCAGAGATAGAAGAAAGTGAGTGAGAATAAGAGATGAAGGACGGAGAGAAGAGGCTGCACAGACAAGGGGGAATGGAGGAATAGCCTCCACACACACATACAAAACACGCCAGCTGATCTGGAGCGAATATCCACGTCTAAATAAGCAAATATTTCCAGGTGGCGTGCCTGCTGTCTCTGATGTCTTAGTGCTCATGCTCTGAGCATATGAAAGAGACAAGACAATTCCTGCTCATATCAAAGGAAATATGCAAATGACCTGGTATAAATCAACTCAAGACACACGGATCTGAGCCCTTTCCTATAGATAAATGTGAAACATATTGAATGCATGTTAACCACTCAATAATTCAGTTACTGGGGATGCTCTGTGTTTGTGATGAAAGCAGTAACACAGCAACAGGCTCATTCGTTCCCCATACACAGAAAAAAATATGATACGCAGTGATTAGAGGAGAAGTAGGTCTCTAAAGGAAACCCGGAGAGAAAGTGGAGACGAAGGGGCTAAACAAATGTGAACAGTAAAATCCGCCTGCAGATTTTTAATAAAAATGTGGGGGAGAAAAAAAATACGCTGAGGACCTTCATTTCCTCCTAATTCTGTTTGTACTTGCATATTATACAACTCACTTGGACTTTGAGGGGAAAAGAGTCACCACAATGCGGGGATTTGCACAAGGCTATATGTGTGGTTAAAGTAAACTGAGAAAAAGATTTGTGTTTTGTCTCATCTAAAAAAAAAAACAACAAAAAAAAACACCTGCAAGTGGGAGTCTTACCAAGTTTCATTAAAAATTCCCAAGTGAACCAGCAGGCTGATTTTATTACTGCAGCTCCAAGTTTACCTCTTCATCTCCTCGATCTTCCCTCCTGCACCTTCTTGCTACACGCTTCACAGCAATCTCTCCTTCCGAGTTTTATTTTACAACCCTCTGCGCCTTCATCCAATCAGCCAGTTTAAATATTCAACCCCTCATGTTTTATACCAGTCATTTGGAAGGTGATGTTATAGAGCTATATACCACTGCAGTAGCACAAAAAGAGCACACACACACACACACACACACACACACACACACACACACACACACACACACACACACACACACACACACACACACACACACACACACACACACACACACACACACACACACACACACACACACACACACACACACACACCAACATCCTCCTTTATGTTCTTGCTCCTTTCTGTTTCAGTGAGGTTCTACTTGAAATTGCACATCCCTGTTTAACAGCCACAAGTGGTCTGTCACACATGAGAGGTGTGTTAGATGCCGTGAGTTGTCTTTTAAAATCAGTGGGAAATTCATGGGTGTGTGTGTTTTTCCGAAGGTAAAAAGAGTCTGGATTTAATCCAAGCCATTTCTGCTTCAATGCAACACTTACCGGTCGAATGTTGTATGCCAAAAGGACAAACTTCTTGTCTGCAGACACTTGGAATTTAGTAGAGGTCAGGTCCTGCAGGAAAAGACGGTGTTAAACTGGCATTTGCACGTCTTGACGCGTCTCATAAGTGTACAGGGCAGCGGTGGCCGAGGAGGTCATCCTTCATCTGGAAGGGAAACAACTCCAGACTTCCCCAGATCACATGTCGAAGATTTAACCGATGAATGAAGACACTACACTGGTGTGTAAATGCGTCTGACTGATCAGGGATCCCTAATCCTTGTCCTCGAGGACTGGTGTGTCCTGCAGGTTTTCCAACTGCAACACGGCTGATCCAAATCAGTGTGTATTTAGCAGACATTAGCAGAGCTTGTCTCAGTCTGACTCAGGCGTGTTCCACCAGGAACACCTGCAGGACACCGGTCCTTGAGGACCAACGTTGGGGATTCCTGTGATAGATGAGGTCTTAGTACAACAAAAAATTTGTGCGTGATTGGGTAAATATCACTTTTTTTTTTTTAAAGCGCTGTGAGACGTCAACATGTGTACAGAAAGGCTCTATTTAAGTAAAGTCCATTTACTGTGACTCCAGAAGTATTTAAATAGACCTTGGGTTTGCAGAGATATTCTCATGTCATCAAGGCCATGGCATTTTCAAGCAGGTGTCACATTACAGGCAATCGTCACAGACATTTAAAGACCAGGCAGTTTAAATGTTTCATGTGTTGTCTTTTTGTTGCATGTCATGCTTGTTAAGGAGGACAAAGAGGTGGCATGATGATGATTTAGATTAAATCTTTCTGTAGGATTAACACTATAAAACCAAATGTGTCATATTTGATAGACAACAATAATTTTGACCCATCATGTGGTAATAAGTGGTAAAAATAAAGATTGTTTATTTTTCACATTTTGTTAAAAGGTCTAAATAATGCCTTCAGATTTAAAAGATTGGATTTTTCTCCTCAGTTATTCTTAGGTCAGACTTTAAAAGGTTAAAAACTAAACCATCAGTAGACTTTATGTCCTATTAATGCTTTGATATTGATCCCATATAAATTAATTTTCAAACATCCACTGGAATTTATCTACATTGTTTGAGGGAAAAAAAAAATCCTTTTGTTCACTTTAAATCTTAATCTCGCAGCCTGGCACCAAATTGTCTCGGCTCATTCATCTAAGGATATCCTTTGTGCTTTTTTGGCAAAAGAAAAGATCTTTTTCTGGAACTGGAAACAACTGCAGAGGTGACGAACTGCTTCTGAACACAGAGACTTCGTGGTTTGACAACACAACCCTGCTTTAAGCTCATCTGCGATGACCCATATAAGTCTGTCAGTGTCGCGCAGAGGCAGTGTTCACAATGATGCCCTCCCTTGGAAAATTCTCTTTGAAGCCACATGTTGCAGCCTCACCAGGCAGCCAGATTGGTGGAGGAGGGGTAGAGATGAGCCGATACCGTCACTCTGCCAAATCTTTTTTCTCTGAATGGTGGGTTGTGTTGCAGTGGGACTGCAGCGCTTCCTTTCCTCATTCCTTAAGCACTTCTTTTTTTTTTTTTTTTGGTTCAGTTTTGTATGTGGATGAGCCAATAGATGTTGGAATCCATGCCTATGAGCCGTGTTGTCACCTACCAGTGAGCTGTTGTCCAGCAGACTTGTAGTTACGTTGTTGATGAGGCTGAATGTCAGAACGTGTCCCTCTCTGGTGTGCAGGGCCACTTCGTTTTCTGACAGGGTTAAAACAGTTCACAAGAAAGGTCCTGCGTTATTACATTTTTTTTATTTTATCTGCAGCTCATCAAATCATCACATCACACACAGTCAATAAAATAAAAATACTACAGTCATTTATATTAACTCTACATTAGTCCACCAATCCCAACGATGACATCAACACTTAAAATCTATCAATTTTATCCTGTTTCTTTTCAGACTCCACAGTAACCGTTAGGGCTGTGACGATATGCTTTTGTCCCGATTTGATTCCAGTTTTTGGGTGCCAATTCGATTTAAATTGCGATCCTCACAATCCTTTGATATTGCTAATTTTTGTAGATTAAAAACAAGATAAATGTATAAAACTTTTTTTTGCTCGTCATTTTTCTTGATTTCAATTAGGAAAAAACAACCCAATAAGCCAGACCATCATTCTGCTGCTATAATTCCAAGAATACAAGTAAAAAGATCAATAAAAACAATAAAAATGACCAAAAACATTATAATGGATTATTTTTATTTATTTGTAAAAAAAAATAAATTAAAAAAAAAAAAAAAAAAAAAAAAATTTTAAAATTGTGAAGCAAAAAATAAATCCCAATTTTCAATTTTTGATTTGATTTTCCCACCACTAGTAACTTACTTTTTCTTTAATCCATTAATTTGTGCTCAAAATAAAGACATATCCAATAAATCAACCTTATCATCATCACTTTATAAACATTTATCTATCAGCAATAACATTCTAATACATACAGTATCTGCACATACAATGCAAATCACCACTCATCTATACAAGTCACTGTCTTTAGCTATTGATTATCAATTTTCCCAATCCCATTCCATATACACACTTCACATATTAGAATTATATCAGTTATTTAATACTTATTTAAAAACTTCTTTAATGTTAATTTAAACTGAGTTTTACTGTTTGAGATATATTTTGGGAGTAAATTCAATGATTCACTCTGTAGAAAATTCAAGTTCTGCACAATTACTCAATTTGAGTGAGGTGCGTTGGAGTAGGAACACATGAAAAACCGCTGGATTGCAGCTCTCATAAAACCAGATTGCGTAATTCCGTTTTATGGCATTAGTTTTCAAGTAAAATAACCAAAAGCAGCACATCTAATAGCAAAGTGTGTTTACTTGCACTAAGTTCCAACTTCCTATGAATTATGAAATGGGTTTTTTTTTTGCAAAGATATTAACAGGAATAAAGACAGAAGTCTGTCTTTAGCTTGTTATGTCACGGTTTGTGGAACCCAATACCAGGACTGAGAGGCAGGAGGCAGACTCGTGTAAGAATAAGGATGAAAACTGGAGATTTGACACAGATGATACAGGGGATGATCTGGGAATGAGTAACTGCAACCAAGGAAAACAGACACTAAGGACAACTAAGTAAGGGACAATGCCCAACGAGCTATTCATTATCAAAAATGAATAGACAAAGCCGAGCCGAAGTCTATTAATTTCTGATAACAGAAACCTCGAAGGACATTATCCTGCATGGTTACTTACAAAAGAAATAAATACTTAATTATTAATATGTTAATGTTGTTTTTTCCCATTAAAATCATAAGTTTTCACAAGAAGCGACATAGTGGACTATTTATTATTTCTCATTATCACATCGCCAAGGTAACCAGCTCTGGCCACAGAACCTGCAGCTCGGCCGACCACAGCTCTTATGTCAGGCCAAATCAGTGGAGGAAACTGAGATGATACGCGATAGTGTCATTTCAGAGCAAGTGCACCTCTTACCGCTTCTGTGTGTCCAGAGGACGATGCAAAAAATTATTTTTCAAAGAATTTAAGTCCACAGATAGTTTATCATGTTTATTGCTATAAATATTTTCCTTACCCTTCAACCATGCCACACTGGGGTAATGGACTTTGAATTCTTCACTCTCCAGATCCTCCATAGTCACATGGGAGCGGAGTAACAGGTGAGACTCATCTTCCAAGGCAAACACACAATAATTAGCAAGCTCTTTATTGAATTGAGCAGAATTGCAAAGCTGGTCCTGCATTTTAGCCTCCTCTTGGATTCAAACCCTCCATTTAAAGCATCAAAATAAAAAGTTACTCGCTTTTTAAACCAATGAAAGACATGAAAACACTGATGCCACTCCTGTATTGGTCTTTTAAAATGCAGCTAGCTTACCTGAGAAGCAAGCGGGAACAGCCTCTACAATAAATCACTTAAAACAAATAAATAACCCCCCCAAAAAATCTTGTGGTTTCTCATGTATGGCACACAAATTTCCACAATGTCTCTTTTTTTGTGTAATTGGCACTAAAATCAAAGTGTGAAACCAAGAAATCCCTGTTTATGGGGTTTTATGATCTCAGATTCTTCCATGGCAGGCAGTAGTTACTTCCTGGATTCTCCTCTGGTTGCTGGGCAACGACTAAGAGCTAAGAAAAAAAACTAAAGATTTTACCCCAATAAAGAGGTGCATTTACTGTGGCTTTCAACAGATTAAACAAACATGACAGAAAGTATTGAGACAGCTTTAAAGATGCTGGTGGGAGTATTTTTTTTTTTCTTTAAATTCCTTTTCTGGATCGACTCAAACTCTTATTTAGTCTCGATGCTAAGCTAAGCCAAAAAGCTTCTGGCTATAGCTTCATATCTCCTCAAAACTTTAGAGAAGACTTTATCCTCTTATCCAACCTGCCACCAGAAAGCAAATCAACATTTAACCTGAAATGTCAAACCATTCACTTAGTTCCCACCACCACAACTCCTCTCTGCTTTGATGGGTTTACAAGCCTCCAGCTAGTCGCACCCTTTTTGTCCCCCCTCTCTCTCTCTCTCATTTTCAGTGTGTTCTTACCAGGGGTGAGGAGGATCACAGAGAGTATGACCAGAGACATAACAGCCAGGATCACCACCATGGCAATCCCTATGCCCTTCCAGTTCCTCGGGGGACCGTCTGAACTCCCCAGGTCCTGATGGTGGATACAACACAAGCATAGTGATCAATGTGTGCACAGCTACAAAAAAAAGGAGGACATTAGTGTCGCTTCATTTTCACAGTCCCAGAGGAATTTCTTCCCAGATGAGTGCAGTGAGCCACAGGAGACCGAGATCACTCAGCATCACAAAGATCTCACCAAATTACACAGGTTTTCCTGCTGGAGAACTACTTAAAACTGATGCATATGAGAAAGCTGCCTTTAATTGCAGCAGCAATTTTAGCTGCACCGTAATTTTCCTTCCCCATCGGTTCATTTCACCTGTTACAGTTTGTGATTGATGGGGCATGTGCTAAAATAGAGGGGGATGGGAAATCTGCTCCAGGAAACTCCAGTATGCCTTCAGAGAGATGGGGGGGGGGGGGGGGGGGGGGGGGGGGGGGGGGGGGATCTGTGATTTGCTTACATGCTGTTGGGATGCTGTAAAAATGTAAACAAAACCTAACAAAAGTATTTATTGTATGATATGATGGGATAAAGGCATGAAAAATGTTTAAAGTGACAGTTTTTTTCCCCCTTTTCTCAAAAATATGCTAATTTTTTCATTTTGATGTGTTTAAAAAAAGAAAAGGGTGAATCTTTACCATGTGTTGCATCACCTCTTCTCACAATACTCTGCAAGACAGAAGTAACACCATGGAAAAAACGGAAAGAAATGAAACACCTGGAACGAAATGTCAAGTTGACTCGCAACAGGTTGGTAACATGATTCAGGTTATTCTAAAAAAAAAAAAAAAGGATCCTAAAGAGACTTTAGATATAAAAATGTAGCAGGAGCTCTCTCCTTTTTAAAATAACTACACAGAAAAATGTTAAGCGGTTATATTTATTTATTCTAATTAATGCAAATATAAATGCAAAGAAAAACCTCTGACCCAAAGCCATTGCTAACAAGCTGAAAGGGAGCATATTAACTGCAGAAGATTGTGACATACCAGGGTTAATCAATGCATCAATTCCCTTCTTGTTCTCACACACACTGACCTGGGCAGTAGTTTAAATAGTCTTATCCAGATAAAACTTTAGGATCTAAATCAGGTTTTTTTTTATTATTATTTAAACCTGCTAATGAGCTTCTTGTTTGATTCAGGTGTATTATCATATGGACATCTCAAATACGTACAGTACAGTGTTCCCTGAGGACCAGGATTGAGAGACATTGATCCAATTTAACTGACTATCAGGACGATACAGGATAAAGGTTTCCTGGCTCTGCTGCTAGAATTTCTGTGCTAAACCAGCCTTTAAAAACAACCAAAACCTGTCAGACTGTCACTTTTAAACAACGGCAACTGGCCTACAAATATGACCAAATGCACTCTTGAGCTGATTCTAGACTGAAAAGACCAACTAGGTTGATCCACCAGGATCGGTGTCTGCTGTGGCTCACACACCTGTTTTAAATCTCACTAATGAGCTGACCCACAGCCCTGTGCGAGCTCACTGGTCTCTGAAGAATCTGTGTGCTGAACTGGTCTTTCTGCAGTCCAAAGCTGTCAGACTGTCATCCTAAGAAACATTATCCTGCAGTATGAAATGAAAACTGTTGAGCAGCTCAGTGGGAAACATTTCTCTTTCCAAACTACAGCAGCCGGTCTCCTCAGTTCTTGTAACAACACTTGATGCAACCCAGTGGCAAAACAACTTTGTGAAAATGTTTTGCTGGCATCAAATTCAAAGTGAGCAAATACTCCATCTTTCCTAAAGCAACTTCACGTCTCAGTTACACCACTGAGTCTGGGATTTAATCTCTTTTAGCCAATTCTGTTCATTGTTTACATATAATATAGCATCCAAACCTTTTTGGAAGTGGGCTGCACTTCTAATAAGTTACTTTGGCTAATCAGGATTTAATCTACAGCACAGGATGAAGTTGTTAACAAGGCAATGAATATAATACGAGGATGAGACTATAAGGATGTGACAAAGTCACAATTAAGAGAGGAGCAAAGCTTCAAGCTGAATTTCAAGTCCTTGTATACCCTCCAAACGCAATCAAGGGGAACTGATGGAATGTATCTGCATCAGTATCAGTCACAATTAAACAACTGCGAGCTGTTCCCAGGCTGTACTCCACTCCCTCATAATGAGTGGCTGGCGCTGCTGGAGGCACATACTCGTTGGGAGTGTGAGAGCTTGGTAACAGAGCAGCCATAAAAGTCAGCCTTCATTATAACCGCCCACCTCTTTTGGCTTAACCCAGAAAACCCTGCTGGTCCCAGTCACCGTCCTCCCGGCGGACAGCGGAAGAAGGGCATCTGTGTAGCTCACTGGACAACAAAACGCTGCCTTTCCGTTCTCCCTGTGAGACACCAGCTGTCCCTGATTCTGTTTGTCTGGAGCTTAAAAAGCCACTTTTAATACCTTCCTTGGTGCAATAATTCCTCTAACTCCTTTCATCATCTCACCTGAAGAGCCACATGGTGCTCCCACTGTTGTAAAAACCTCCAGCCTTTTTCAATTTCAAAAGTTTGGCATCTCAGAACATAATGGAAAACTGCACAGTCGTCACCAGGTGTGGAAATGAGGTAAATCCAATCTGAGATGAAAAACAATTATTACATCCATCCACTCATTTTCTACACCTGCTGCTGCGCTGTGCAATTATTTATTTATGAAGCTGCGCCAGGAGCAGAAGTCAGCAAGTCAGCAGTCTGTGAAACTACAGACGCTCTTAGTGTTGTCACGGGTATTAACATGGTGAGTAGCAGGCAGGTGTCTCTAATGATCAGCTGGGCATCAGCGCCTCTAAACACCACATGAGATGTCTGTTACACAAGCACAAAGCTGAGATAAAAGGACATCAGTAACCATCTTAAAGATGAAATTGTTGCTGACTCATTAACAAGGGTTATGAGGTCATTTCCTAACAGTCAGATGTCAGTCACAGTAGCATGAGAAAGAATATTCACAAATTAAATAAAAAAACATTCAATTCTGCCACAAATCTTCTAAGTAGTTGAAGTTACAGCAAATGCATCCCAAGTTCAGACTCTACGATGCTCTGCGAGTTACCACCTTTAGATACGTCCATTCTGTAACACACCTGAATCAAACAGTGAAATTCTCTTATCTGCACGCCTTACAGCGCCGCAGCGGCGGAGTAACAAGCCGCTGCTTAGATTCAGATGTGTAGGAGAAGCGTTGCATCTAATAGTTGCAGGTTAGTAGATCTCTAAGACCAGGATTGGGCACCCCGGCTCCTCAGTCCTCAGCTGAATGCTAAACGTTTGAGTTTCAGTAAAATTAGAAAAAGACTGAATACGTTTGTTTGGGAGGTTTGAACACTTTAATGGCCTGGTAGAAACTTACCAGGACATTTTCCACTAACTGTACAAACACTTTTGTTTATTCCAAACACTATCTGCTGTTGCACAGGTGTCAAACTCCAATCCTCAAGGTCCAGCATGCTGCAAGTTTTAGTTGTCATCACGCTGCAACACACCTGAAGAAAACAATGAATAGGTTGACAAGAAGCTGTTGGATCCATTGGATTTGAATTAGGTGTGTTGGAGCAGGGAAACAACAAAAACCTGCAGGAGACCGGCCATCCAGTTTAACTGGATTTAAGGATTTGCTTTGCTACATCACAAGTTATTTTAAGTTTATACAATATCAGTTATGAAGCTCATATCCAGGCAGGATTGTGTGTGCTAGAGATGTACAATATTAAATCAGTATCACCTGATATTGCATCAAAATTAAATATCAACTTTCCACCGTTCCACTGATATAATTAACAGATAAAATGACAGATTCTGGGACAATTCTGGTTTAAGTAGGACAGGACTCGCATATCTTCCTTGTTTTGTTTAGAAACAGCTGTCATTATTTAAATTGACATGTTGAACACGAGGCAAGCTGAAATATTTTTATTTTGCACAAAGAGTGTTTATTACATAATCATTCAGATGTTTTTAACGTCTGCATTTGCCGACATGACAAAGAATCTGCAGAATAATTCTGTATTTTACTTCCACAACAGAGGAAAAAAGGAGGGGGGGTGTCTGTTGGTAATCAGCCCAATGAATTGTAAAATATAGGCATATAAGATATCAACCAAAAATCCAATATCGTGCATCATTAATTTCTCCCTTTAATGCAACTTATAGAGTAGAGCACAGCTGGTGCTCTCTCTCTCCCTGTCACACTCATGTGGCATTGTTAGCATTCATGTTTTCTAAAACCCAAACACATTATCACACACACACACACCTCATATAAACTGTTAAACATGGCAGCTTAGACTGATGATTTGGGCTATTTTTGCACACCTGAACGTCTCAAAGTTAATGAGTCCAGCATGAGCGGTCTGTATTCACAAGCATTCCAGAGTCAAATGGGTCTGTTCAATGACCAAAACTTGGTCTAAAGTGAGGGATGCATCAGGAAAATGATCCCAAACACATCAGTAAATCTTGCAGAATGGCTTTGAAAAGAGTACATGACGTTGCTGTGGACAGTCAAACACCCCAGCTTGACTGACATTCTGTGGTGGGTTGAGATAGCTGTGCATCAGCAAAGTGTAAAAACAGAGGGTCAGAATTCCTCCACAGGAATATATGAGACAGATATCACACAGAATAAAACAACTTCCGTATTTTGGCTCAGTTTTGTTAAAACGATGAGCACACACTGTAATAAGTCATAAGTTGTTCAGAAAATACAATTGAAGTTGTATTTACCTCAACTGAACACCTGGTAAAGGCATTTTTATTGTGTTCTTATCTGCTAATACTTAGAAGTGAATTATGCTTTCTTCTTCTGACATATCTGCAGTTAGGATGTCTGAAAAAAACAGCGCCGGCAAAGAAAAACATGGCAAAATCTGCAGGATCTGCAGGTTTGTAACTGCAGTTTAACCAGAAAGATTTTGCTCTCTTTGAACGCCTTTTTTCTGTCAATTTTAACAACATTTCTGGTGTTTTCAACCCAAAAAGAAGCAAGTTTTCTTCATCCCTGTGATGAATGAAAGACACAGAAGGTCTGCCAGCACAGAACTCCTGCCAAGGTCTCATCTTTAATAGATGTGCTTGGCTGCACTATCAGAACATGTTCAAATTAAATTCACCATCAGCTTCACCTGCAGGAGCAACATACAGCTGATATTTGAACTTTCGCTGCAGTCCAAGGCTGGGTGATTGATGCACAACAATGTCTATCTACTGGCCTTTCTAGCACTCTGTTGTTTTGTTCTCGCTCTCCTGCCCTCTCAGCGCTTTGATCCCCCAGGCTGCCACCATTATCCCTCTATCAGATAAAGAAACCTACAGTCTGTAAAGGCTGTAAGAATACAACCACATTGCATCTTTGGTGCTTATGCTTGCAATTCTGAAAAATGAAACATTTGAAAACCTGCTGGGAAGATTTACCCGCAAACAGCAGGGATTGTGCATCACGGCGACACTGAACAGAATCAAAGGAAACCCAAAGAAAAGCTACACTGAAGTTCTGGATCTCATGGTGAACAAAGATAGTTTAGACTAAATTACTTGCCTGACTGACTCCAACACACAGTGTTTTTATTTCCATGTCCTCCCTCACATTATAGGAGCGGCATCCTCCTCAGGGTATGCACATCTCTCCAATCATCCCCCTGGAGCCAGGACATTACTTCCAATTAAGGTCATTTCAGAGAGGAGGAGAATCCCACATTCAGGTGAAAAAAAAGTTTAGTTGCTTTCGTAAATGAGATGCACATGCACTGAGCAGAATCCCCCAGAGGGAACACTGGAGAAGCTAACGCCGAATGGCTGCTGGTCATGCTGCATTTGGGAATTCAATGCAGCACAATCTGTTAGCACAGGTGAACCGATGATAAGCCGGGTTGTGTGACAGACCAGACTTATCTAAGTCAGCATCCCGATGGATGAGCAGAAATGTCTGCAAGCAGGTTTTTCTGCCGAAGCAAATCGTGACAGAATCTTCCTCCCTGTGATGGGGAGTTCGAGTACGAGGTGTCAGGCAAACACCACCAGGTGTGAGTGTACAAATGATTTATGTTCATGGATTAATCACTTGGAGGCATTCCCCTGAGAGAGTTTTTTTGGCAAAGCACGCAGCACTGAAAAAAAAAAAAGAGAGATCTCTTACATTTGCCAGCTCTGCTGTGGGATTTTCACTCAACCAAATGAGACAATCGATATGGTGTACAGTTGTACAAAGTCCACAGGGAAACAATTAAGAAAGGGAATACAGCCATGGGGAGGACTTTCAGACAGACACTCTCCCTCTGAACAGTATTTCTCGCCATGTATGACACCACCTCATGGAATTCAAAAGACAGGAATACAGTTTCAGTGCAAAGATACTTTTCAGACTTCGACTATTCATCACACAGCTCACAAACAAACCCAGTTGACTCTTTGCTCTCAAATCTGCTCACAAAATTCAAACAATACCATCTGTATTGATTAAGTTAGCACACTAAAAAAAACAAAAAACAAAACCAAAGCTAAGCCAAAAACAATTACTCAATCTGCACAGCATGCACCACAACTAGGTTGCGCAGCAATCCAGGCAGTGCTTAAAATTCATAAATTAGCCTCTGGAGACCTCCTTAACTCCATCTTCTGTGTCTTTGAGGCATGGAATACTAAATCACATGAAGAGGAATAAGGGAAGCAATGTAGGCTCTTCTGGGAATCTGGTTTAGGATTAGCATACCTCTAAATCCCCCCCTTTTAACATGGGCTAATAATTTTTATATCATGGGGTGACACTGAGAAAGGCATCAAAGAATTAACCGCCAACGCAAAAAGGGGCCGATCTACTGGCTATACACACGTGCAGCCCTCAATATAACCTATAGGTTGATTTTAATGATTCATTCTTATCGTTCACAAGGGAAAGATGCAAATTAGCAGGTAGGCAATATGGATGATCTTGTCAATATTTTGCACCGCCTCATTAAAAATGAAGATCATCATTACAGCTGATTATAAATTAAGCATGGCCAGGATGAATGGCACCCACTCTGGTGGAGTAACGACATACTACAGCTCTGTAATGATTCATATCTAAGATACCTTTTATCACCTTCACAGGAACTCATTTACATCCAATCCCTGCACCAGAATTTCCCCCTTTGTGCAACATAAAAAAAAGAATAGGTGGCATAGACATCGTAAGGGACTAACAGGGCAGGTTTTTTGTTTTTTTTTAGCCCTCGAGGCTTGTGCCAGACAATGCAGCAAAAGCCTTAATGAAATGAAAGACCAGCTGCTTAAGCTGAGAGCCGCAAGGCTGCCCCCGTCTTCTTTTCAAGCCCCCCATCACGCACACGACAATTACTGTACAGAAAGGATCCAGTGTGAGGGAGCTCTTCCTCGGCATGTCCACATCCACTTAAAGTGACTGAGTACCTGCCTTAGGGGAGCAAGCAGCATCAAGAACACACAACAGGGAAGCTGTGGGTGACATGATATGAAGTTACAGTAAAATATGAGAAAGAGATTGGTCATTTTACAGCACCCAAAGGCAGCTTAGATGAACTTACCAGTAAATAATACAGTCACAGTGGAAATTCATTCTGTCATTTTATCAAATATTGAGATAAATTTGTACTTTAAAACAAAAAATGACCCGAGACAAGGCATCACATTTTTTTGGCATGATATCGTTAAACTGCTTCTGGCAGAAAGTGAGGTCATATGACATTAATGTGGACTCTGCTGTCCATGACACGCAAACAAGTAGCACAATAAACCGTGTAACTCCTCAAACCGTCTCACGAAGCCACAGAGACAACAAACGCTTTGCAGTCTTACTGAAAAATGAGCAAATATTGCCAGTCATGTCTTTAAAGAGTGAAGCGAGCTGATTTAGAAACGGAAGTGTGAGATGACATTTGGTGGAAAAAGGTTAAACCCTGCAGCCTTCTGTGTGCGCTGTAGGATTCTGAGACAGATGCTTCTTTTATAACCATTTTAAACTAAATTCTATTGTGTGAGTAAAAAGGTGTCAAATTTTGAGCATTGGGTCAAAGATCCTCCTGCTCTGTGTCACACCAGTGAGACTAAATGCTCAAGCTTTTGCTCTCAAACCTCCACCAGAGCTGCTGCATAGCACTCATTTCTAGCCTGACATGCTTACCCAAGTGGGGTGATAGTTTGACTCCTAATTCGTCAACTTGGAGAGGTTTGAAACTGTTGCACCCAAAAAAATAAAAAAACAAAAAAACAAAAGCACAAAAAAGAAAAGGCACAAATTTTTTTTAAAAAGGGGGCAATTATTATTATGATATTAGCTATAAACAGATATTTGTGGGGGGGGAAAAAGTAAAATCTTATTTCTAGGTGTTTATATGTTGTATTAACACACTGATTATTTCTTTGAATCACAATTTCCACACACTTTAAGATACAAAAACACATCCTTTGGCTAAATCTTTATTTTAAAAATCCACAAATGATAAAGAAATTATTTTAACATTATAGTGTATGGTGAAAAATAAGCCATAAAAAAGCAACTCAGCAGAGATGATGTATTAAATCATATAAACCAATATAATTCACTACACTCACACACACACACTACAGTTTTCTGATATATCCATCAAAGGTTGTTTAGAGGGACAGCATTAAACTGAATTTGTTGCTTCTTCATCTTTATTCATTGACATTATACCTATGCAGCAGAGGAATAATCTATTATACAGTGCAGGGAGCCCGTTTGTCAATGTGCACGACCATGCTGGAGGGGACAGGCTGCTGGGACTAATTCTCATCAGATAAAAAAAATTGAGCTTTGTTAAATGATGCAGAGAAATGCAAGTCTGCACGGGACGGAAAGGCTGGACGTCGACTGGACCGCACTGCACACAGCCGAGCCACTCCACGAGGAGGATCCACGCGAGGAAAGTGTGAATGAGGGGAAATCACCAATTTCCACCTCCTCCTGCGAAATAGCTTCTCTCACACACACACACACGCACAGAAACACCACCAAAAGCAGAAAACACACACACGTGCTCTGAATCTAAAGGCTGAAGTGGGAATAAAAGAATGGGAAATGCGCACGTACCAGCTCCGTGGTCATGTTTTGTTGAGTTGTGGCAATCATTGTAATCCGCAACAAGCTGGGCTGCTTGTGTTGCCTCAGAACCTGCCGAGCAGCAGCTGCACCGATGGCTTGCAGAGCTTTTTCTGCATGCTCCGCTTCTTGCAAGTTTGTCCTCCGTGGGCTGGTGTCTTTCTCTCTCTCCCTCTCTCTCTCCCCTCCCTCTCTCTCTTTCTCTCTCTACTTTACTCTCAGCTATTTCCAATATGCATACTGACTGTTGATTCAATCAGAAATTAATCGAGAGCTGGGTTTTTTTAAAGTATATTAGGCAAAAATGAATAGCCTAAAGAACAGTTACACGACAATTAGATGTTAAAAGTGCTGAATAATCAGTTTAATTGAAAAGCCCGGTTGTGTTATCAGCAGATTATGTCTAATGGTTTCACTGCACGTTTCTATAGAAACCCATTTCCATAGAAATGTGCAGAGATTTTGTCATGTAGAATGGGGAAGAAAGGGTGGCAAGGTTTGCTCCTGTCAGCTAGGAACAAGAAACTGAGGCTACAAGTAACACAGGCTCACCAAAAGACATTGCCTAATCTAATCGGTTCTCCTCCAGGGTCTGGATTTGATGTAAACAACATTAAATCATATATTCATTCTGCCTGGTGAAATGATGGAGGAATGTTTATTTGCAGACTTTTCTTAGTACCAGTTCAGTATGGTTTAAATCCCCCAGCTTCCTGAATATTGTTGCTGACCATGCCCCTTTTATATCACAGTGTACCCATTGTCTGATGACTAATTCCAACAAGATAATGCACCAATACACAAACTCAGACCATCTCCAACTGATTTGTTAAACATAACAACGATTTCACTGTATTCCAATGGCCTCCACAGTCACCGGATCTCTCTGTTTTCAGATGTGGTCAAGATTCATATCATGGATGTGCATTTTGAAAAGTCTGCAGGATCTATGTGAAGCTATCATGTTTATATGGAGCAAAATCTGGGAAGTTTTCAACACAGTTAAATATATGCTACACAGAATTAAGGCAATTCTCAATATCAAGTTGTAACACAAATCATCCATGGTGCACAACTTATTGTTGCCTTGCTGATACAAATGTTCACAAATGATATTAAATAAAATAGTTTTTACTTTACACTAACTCCTATCTGATCTTATTTGTGATACCGCCATTATGTTGGGAGAAATAATAATAATAATAATAATAATAATAATAATAATAATAATAATAATAATAATAATAAACAAATAAAAAGCATAAATACAGCCCTCTCCAGTAAAAAAAAATCTATACTTTTAAGCCTATAACTGAATGAATGATTAAATAAATAAATAAATAAATAAATAAATTCAAACCAATTCGTCTGACTCTTTATATACTTTATTATGAAAGACACCACCGGATGTCTATTTTTTCATTCATAATCTCCGTCTTTCCTTCTCTGTTTGATTAATCTTGACAAACAGTTACTATGTACACTTATATTTGTAAATTTCTGCTTATTTGTATTTATATTTCTTTCAAACAGTTTGTAAAATCACATACACGACGAGTGGTTATATTAACGAGATTTTATTTTGAAAAGAAACAGTCGGAAGTGGTTTCCATCGGTTGCCTTGACACCGGTGAAGTGTTCTTCACTCATTGGCTCGCGGCGAAATTTGAAATGCAACGCGCTCAGTAAAGTTGTGGCTGCCCGACGATGTGGGCGAAGTGGTTGACCGATACAAAAAGAAAAGGAAAACAATAGTCTGGATTTTGATCATCTACGGAAAATTTCGCTGTACTAAACTTCTCCAGGTACGTCGCAACCTTTCCGTAAACAATCTTTACTAATAGGAGAAATGTAGAAATGTTTACCTCACCGCCTTGTTCTGCTTGCAGTTAACGTTGAATGTGGTTAAGGTTACGTTTACGTTCTGGCGAGGACAAATGGTCGGGTTTTAGCAAACAAATTAGCTAGGAAATAATGTAAGGATAGAGATATGTGTATACTTTTAAGTACAACAGGTAATCTTGAAGTATAAGGTTGATGTAAAGTATTAAATGATGCGTTTAAGGCACACGCTCGCCTTCACAGATGTGAATTATATCCTACCACAAGCCTACTGAATTGCTTTACTTGTGAAATGAACTTGCTGTGTTTTTGTTCTCAGAGGGGTTGAATATTAGAAAAAAAAAACATGGAGACTGTGGTGCTGGACCTTCAGAGCTTATATGATAAGCTGAGGACACAAGTTGACCATCTCAACGAGAACATTGAACCCAGTAAGTAGCCTGGTCCTTGGTCTTATCTTTATTGCCTGTCATATGACACATGATTTAAGACCCTGTGTGTTGCAATAATGTGTGAATCCTTTCTCCCAGACTTTATACAGATGGCACAAAACTTTGATGACTGCCGTCGCAAATGGCTAAGGACTGAGCTGGAGCTGGGATCTTGCAAAGACACTCTGAAAAAAGCAGAGATGGAGAAGGGAGCCTTGGAGGTCCAACTCAAACATGCCCGCAACCAAGTAGATGTGGAGATCCGGCGTAGACAGAAGGCTGAAGCTGAATGTGAAACGCTGGTAGGTTTAATCTTTTGCCAACTGTTTGTTGTTGATTTTGGTAATGTTTTTCCCATCACTGTTTTTTTTTTTCTTCTACATTGCTGTTCTTTCATTTCTATAATCCAGGACCGTCAAATTCAGTTGATCCGGGACCTTTTGACAAGTGAGGGATCCACTAACAGCATCCAGCTGAGTGCAGAACAGCGTTCTGCTCTGGCCTTCCTCAATGCAAACAGTCAGCCAGCAGCCAACCTGAACGCCAGTCGAAGGTAAGAAACTCATGAATAATAGGGCTGTGACTATATGCTTTTGTCCCGATTCGATTCCGATTTTTTTGGGTGCCGATTCGGTTTAAATTGCGATTCTCACAATTCTTCGATATTGGTGATTTTTGTAGATTAAAAATATTTTTTTGGATTTCAATTAGGAAAAAACAACACAGTAGCTAGACCATCATTCTGCTGCTTTGATGTCCAAGAAGACAAATAAAAAGACCAATAAAAACAATAAATATGACAAAAAATTATGTTTTATTTTCATTTATTTGAAAAAAAAATTTTAAATTGTGAATCGTTTCCTCACATCAGCACCAAGTCAGAATTTTTATCATTTAATTAATGTTTTATTTGTTTTATTAACCGGTGTTCAGTTAAGGAGACAGTATTCAGGGAATGATGTATTTCAGGGTGTGGGGGTGTTTGCTCTATGTCCTTGTGTGTGTATGAGTGTGTGGAAAGAGCTTGTGTCTTTATTGTTTTTTAATGTTGTGTAATCTACTGTTTGTTTTAATCCTTATGACTGGATTTTATCTTGTAAAGCACTTTTGTGTTGCCCTGGCATGAAAAGTGCTCAAGAAATAAAGTTTGATTTGAAGCAAAAAAAAATCCCGATATTCAATTTCTGATTCTATTTTCCCCACCCCTAATAAAATATGTTTATTGCATACATTTTCTGTTTCTGACTTCAGCTCATGACCATTTTTCCTTTGTTTGCTATTACTTCCATGTGGGAATATGTTTCTCTACCAGTACTGGTGTTGTACCAACTAAACCTGCTGACTAAAATACATGTAACTTGCATGTCATTTCTGTTCCATACAGGCTGGTGACAATAGATGAGTCTGCATCGATATTGTCAGATATCAGCTATGACAAAACAGATGACTCTCTTGTAAGTACTTCCCCTTTTAGTAAAATCTATTTTTACAGCTGCATCGTTGTACTCTAAAATATCCTTTAGTTTAGAATCTGACTCTGGTGTGTTTGTTGGGCAGGACTGGGACTCCTCCGCTGTGCGGACAGTGCGACTCAAGAAACGAGAAAAAAGGGTACGGTAACCACTGGTCTCCCGTTTCTCTCTAAACATTTTGACATGAAAAATGTTTTTATGCTCAGTGGAAGTATTTGTCTTGTGACTTCTGTCTGCATTGCAGCGCTCTTCGAGAAATCATATTGATGGTCCTCCTGTTGCTTCTAAAAGGTCTCGATCAACAGGCAGAACCACGGACAAGGTTGGTACTGTTTCAGTCACGGTATTTTTTATCAGTTTTCCATAACTATTGTCTGTTAAGCAAATAAATATTACCACTAATTCAGTGTACTGTATGATAGATAAGAACCACAATTACAAGAGCCAGCTGTAGAGACAGAATACTGAAGTTATTTGTTGTTTTTTTGGCATAAATGTTCAGAGGAAGGGTTAGGTTATGTGGGTAACGTGCGTGTGTGAAACTATTGTTTATTTTTATGTTGTTAAGCACTTTGATATGCTTTTGTATGAAAAGGGCTGTACAAATAAAGTTTGATTTGAAATAAATGCTATTTAGATGTAAAAGCTATTTTGTTTGCAAAGTTAAGTTTAGCTTGTAACCAGGAATTAAAGCTCATCATATGGGTCTGGTGTAGTTTTGTAGTATTTCTGCTTTCTGACTTGATTTTATTGTTTTTATTGATATTTGACAGGGAAATGAGACCCTTGTGACGACAACAACAGTGACTGTTCCCTCAAATGGAGGCCCAGTTGAAGCGGTTTCTACCATTGAGACTGTTCCTTACTGGACTCGCAGTAGGAGAAAAACTGGTAAGTTGGTTTTTGTTTTTTTTTTGCTATATGTCACACATCCATGGTATCTCCCTCCTTCATAGTATTCATTTGATTTACTTTTGTCTACAAAAGTGCTTAGAAAAAACTGAAAGTACTTTGAACAAATGTCTGAAATATTATTTTGCTGTCACTATAATTAGGTTAGGTTCAGTTTTGTTCGTCAGACTCGTAAATGTGATATGTCTCAAGGGTGAAGTGGGTTTATACCAGATTATTAAGGGTTAAGATGTGACCTCATAAAATGTGTGTAATTTGGTAATGACTAAATGATTAATAATGATGAAATGATGATGATTTATGTCTAAGAGGTCAGCTTCCTTTAAAGTAAAGGTCATGTCTTCTATAATTAGACCTATAATATATTTAATGGCTCAGTGGATGTCTATTGTGGTGATAAGTCTGCGAGTTCCAGTCCTCAGAACCCACTGTCTTCATGTTTTGGAGGCAACCCTACTTTAACACACCTGATTCAGATTCATGAACGTCCTCATCAAGTTCTAATCAAGCCTGGTAACGGCTTTCATTTCAATTCATTTCTTTCAGGTGTGTGAAAGTAGAGATGGCTCTAAAACATGCAGGGAGGGGGGGGTCCTGAGGGTCAAAATTGAGAAGTATTGTTCAAAGGGACAATCAGTTTGACCACTTTTATTCTGTTTTCAGATGGTAAAAGTAGCGATGCTTTAAGAAACAGCAGTTTTTATGCTGCAGCAATCAAACCGACAACAGCAGATTAAGATTAAGAAGTATATCATGGCATCTCAGGGTACTTTTAACAAAAAATAAACAATTTTGAAAATAAATCGAATGAAATCTAATCATTGTCTCTTTAATTGTAATCCTGTTCGATCCAAATCAGTCCAGATTTTATGATGGGATTCATGTAATGCCGATTCAGACTCCCTGGTTCTGAGTACGACACTACAACCTGTCACTAATGCTGAGCCTAAAACTAATTAATAAATTGATTTTTATTTTAAGGCCCTGTTATGATTCAAAAGGTAAAACAGGACAGTTATCACCAATTTTTAATATTTATTCTATTAGGAGATAAAAACTTGTCTATTTTCTACTTACCAACATAAAAATGCTCAATCTTGGATTTCTGCTGGATCTACAGTCCTCAGGTGGGCACACATTGTCCCTTTGGTGACACACAATTCTTGAAATTGGACTAAAATGTCACCATGACACATACGCGGAAATAGTTATCATTTCTGTGACATATTGCCCACGCTCTGACTCAACAATGAGGGGTGCAGGCCGATCGTTGCTGGGATCAGTCAGTATAATGTGCCTCATATGTCTGAGCTGTTTCATTTTACTGACGCTTACCTCTGGCATGAAAAACACAGCGATCATGCTGTAATACGGTAAACCATGATGTAATATAGGAATCTTTCGATCAAAGTTTATTTATATAGCACTTTTCATACAAAAGTAGCACAAAGTGCTTCACAAAATAAAAAGCAAAAATAAAATAAGGTTGAAAACACGCTTTCGCATACAAAAACAGAATTTACCCAAAGTCTAAAACATACTCACTTTTCACACACACACACACATGAATAAAACACTCTCATCAAACCAATCTTAGGGATCCACATTGGGACACTAATCATGACTATAAAGGCCACTGCCTCAAAAAAAAAAAAAACCAAAACAAACCATAAAATTCAATAAGAAAGATTAATAACTTAGATGACAATCATAAAAGAAAAGTCTTAAAATAGAACTAATTAAAAGCCTGATTTAAAAAGATGGGTCTTGAGCTGACTTCTAAAAACCTCACCAGTATCCACCATCCTCAGGTGGATGATGGATGGTGGATGGATATAAATAAAAAGAAACCTAATGTGAATATGTTGCATGTAAACAGAGAGCCTTGCCAGATTTCAGGTAATCTCTTGTAATGAGAGCAAGTACCTAGACAGATGCCTAAAATAAAAGTTAGTATACTTTATCGGTGAATCAACAACACATTTTCCACATAACTACAGAAATATATGTGTTGTCTAAAGAGACAGGTGTTTATTTCCAACCTCTCCCGTTCAGCTGCCATGGAGTGGGACTCTGAATCTGTCAAATCTGAGGATGTTTTCAAGCCACCTGGCAATCCTGAGGGACCGATGAAGGCTGCGCCCAGCACTCCACAGAGCAACGGAGGTGTCCGTCTTCACGAGTTTGTTTCCAAAACCGTAAGTGTGCTGCAGCTACACTAGAAAAGCATTTCTTTTTTTAATCTGAGCTTGATCTGATCATTTTCTACTTGGGTTATTAATGTTTTTTTTTTTTTTTTTTTTATAATTAAGCAATTACTTTTGATAAATGCTTCTTGATCATTTTCAGCCCAAGTAAATGTTGTCATTTGGAAAAAGCATTTATCTCCATGTAGTCTATTAACATATGTCTTTTATAGGTCATTAAGCCAGAGTCCTGTGTGCCATGTGGGAAGAGGATCAAGTTTGGAAAGATTTCGCTGAAATGCCGCGACTGTAGGGTGGTGTCGCACCCAGAATGCCGTGAGAGGTGCCCCCTGCCGTGCATCCCCAACCTGGGAGGCACACCGGTCAAAATTGGGGAGGTAAATTGCTTTTGTACCAATTTATCTCCCAATATACAGACTCATGCATATATTCATATCCAATCAGGTGACATGATTTCTCACTTTGTTTTCAGGGTGTCCTTGCAGATTACGTCCCAGACACATCACCAATGATCCCCCCCCTCGTGGTCCACTGTGTGAGTGAGATTGAACAAAGAGGCATGCATGAGGTGAGTGGTGTTTTACTGTTCTAACACAATGCAGGAATATGAATACAGTAAAGCCTCACATCCCGGTAGTTATTAATAATATCTCCTTAAACTGAGAGAGAGCCGTGAGGAAGGTTTCACAATCTGTTCCTGCTTGGTTAGTCATAATGTAGTGATAGAAAAGCTCCAAATCTTTTGATTGCTGTGTTATTTCGCTGTTTGTTTTGCTCTTATCTCACTTTCCAACTCGACTTTTTATATGAAATATTAGCTTTTTCCAATTTTAAGCAAATTAGCAGCCTCATATTTTATCTATTTTAATAGATAACTATTCATTTAAGGTCCTTAGTTGTATTTAAACAGGTTGTAGAGTTTATTCTTACCATTCATGTGACAAAATTTGCCCTCATTTAGACATATTTGTGTCCTCTACTATTATTATTATTATTATTATTGTTATAAATTTCCAACATTATTGCAACTATATGGTTTCTAATTGTACTCTTCTGGTGTTCTTCAGGCCGGGCTGTACCGTCTGTCTGGTGCTGATCGTACAGTGAAGGAGCTGAAGGAGAAGTTTCTCCGTAGTAAGACCGTTCCTGTGCTCAGCAAGGTGGACGATATCAATGCCATCACTGGCCTTCTCAAGGACTTCCTGAGGAACCTGAAGGAGCCTCTGCTCACCTTCCGCCTCAACCGTCCCTTCATGGATGCAGCAGGTCTGTGTGTGTCTCTATATGTGACTGTTCTGATGTGGAGGGGCTCTAACTTTAACAACTGTAACAGTGAGACTTGTGGGTGGTCAGCACAAAGCGACTGCAGGCTTTTTAAGTGATCCTGCTTTGTTTAATGGTGGTGTCTGTTTTTCTGCAGAGGTTTCAGATGATGACAACAGCAAAGCTCTGATGTACCAAACTATTAGCAACCTGCCACAGGCCAACAGAGACACGCTGGCCTTCCTGATCCTACACCTTCAGAGGTGAGCAGCACCGACAGTTTTCTACACATAAGACTGAGGTTTGATGTCTGTAATATTACTGCTGCGTCCTGGTGCCATTTTTCCCTTCTATTTATTTCTTAAAATCTTAATCCCCCCCTACTACACGACACAATACTGCGTTTAACATGTTACCTATTAATGCATGTTAACTAGACATACAGCTGTGCTCATATTTATTCATACTCTTTCATTAAAGAAGGAAAAAAACAGCTGCCTGTAAAATAAGCTGAAATTAACTAAAGTAATAATAAATAAAAATTTCATGAAAATTATTACATTATTTTCTAATTCTGGTTCAATAGAAATATTTTATTTAAAAAGCAAACAAATAAGATAATTTATTACACATTACATCACTTATAAAGTAATATTTAGTTGAAGAATCCTTTAATGTTTCCGCTCCAGTCAGGTGTTTTCTGTTCCTCTCAGTCAGACTTCTGCACCTGTTGACAGGTATTTTGTCCCACTGTTCAACAGAAAAGTGCTCTAATTTGTCCAGGACCAATTTGTTTGTTTGTAACTTTTTTTTCTTTCTTCAACTCAATTAAATGACAAAATTATATATTTTTGCAAATTTCTAGTTATTGATCCTTTTTAAGTCTCCGGTTATTTGAGTGACTGTTGTAAATTCACTCTTCCTTAATGTAAGGGCATGAATACATGTGAGCACAACTGTAACTCAGTCTTGCTTCATCTTGCAGAGTTGCCGACAGCTTGGATACCAAGATGGACATCAGCAACCTGGCTCGTGTTTTTGGTCCAACCATTGTTGGCCATGCAGTCCCCAACCCAGATCCGATGACGATCCTCCAGGATACCAAACGACAGCCTAAGGTAGGTCTGGAGATTTATTTTCTTAGCTTGTACATGAATTCTGTTCATTGAACATTTGCTGAGCAGCTTCTCAAACATCTTCATGAATATTAAAGATCAGCAAGTGGTGCATATGTTTATGGATTCTGATTCATAACATGGTCAGTTCTCAGAAGCTTCCTTCTCATGTCAACTAGCGTGATGAAAGAAGCTGTTCTCATTTGGAGGTGTGCAGCTTGTCACTGGCACATCTTCATCTAAAAGCCTTTTTATGACTTATACTTTTGTAATACAAAGATCTGGCTCACAGACAGTCTTACACAAACACCCATGTCTCTGAAAAATAAAGTCGGCTCGTTTTTAATGTGTTTTTCTGCTGCAGGCATCAATAGAATACGTAATTTACCCAGAGGTGGCAGCCTTTTTGTAAGCATAACGTGCGATTCATTTATATGCAGTTTCATCACAGTGAAAGAACTCCTCTGTCTCAGTTTTGCCAAGCGAACACTTTAAATAAGCAGCTAATGAAAACACATTCAGTGTTAATGGGATAAAAACAGCTCTCCTGTGGATTCTTCCTGAGCAAGAAAACACTGTTTGAATTCAGCACAGGAATCCAAGACATGTGGATATACAATGGCCTTTTTAATTAGATTTCAACCAAAGCCCCAAGAATATAAATAAGGCTTTGATCCGACATTTGTTTAGGAAATTTTGATTTAGTATTCAAAAAGATAGTTCTTGTCATAATCCAAACCCTTGTTGTGATCAATCAGGATTGCTGTTTTGTAATACTGAGCTGATGTTACACACGAGGAGCTCATCGCAGTCCCATGCAGTGTTGTTCAGTAATTCCCTGCTGTCTCGCTCAAGGCGAGCCGAATCAGTCAAACAATGTTGAAACAGAGTGAGGCAACACTCTGAAATAATCTCATCGTTTGAATTTTGTTTTAATTAATCTGTTTTCTATTTAGGTAGTGGAGCGCCTGTTGGCTCTGCCGGCCGATTACTGGGGCCAGTTTGTGATGGCAGGGAGCGAGCAACCCAACTTGGACCATTTGATCATCGAGAATGCAAACTGCTACGCCACGCCGGAGAAAAGTACCCCTCCTCTTAGCGCTTTCGTTGCACGCACAGTTAGTCTCTTGACGTGTCGCGGGAACATGAGGTGATAACGTTGATTGTTTGTCTGACTTGTTGCAGTGAGCATCCTCGGACCTCTGACCACTCCGGAGTACCAACTAAACAAAACCCCCTCCTCCAGCTCATTATCTCAGCGCATGAAGTCCTCTCTGACACCAAGGTACACACACACACACACACACACACACAAACAGTCTGCTCCTGCCCAGCTTTAACACTTCTATAATTAGCTATCATCAGACTGTGGAGCAATGTCTGCTTTTACTCATCTTAAGATGTACACTTTTTGTTGCAGATTTGGAAGCAAGAGCAAATCGGCTGTCGGATTTTCTCACCAAGGGAAGTTCTTCTCATCGCCACTCCTCAAATAAAAAGCACAGCTATACCCATCCTGCAATACCAACACATTTTCATGTGCTGCACATACCAATTCATGCCTCCATAAATACACTTTTATGTCATAGCTGTTTTCCACATGTGTAAAAAGGTGAGTTTTGACTGTTCTACATGTCTAAAAGGGCTTTTTTCCCATAGTTTTCCCTATCTATGCACACCTGCGTGTCTTTAGAGTGGTTTTTATAAAATTAAAAACATGTCAGTCGCAGTTTGGTTTGTTAGATGTGGGGATGTGCTATGTTTGTAAGAGGTGTGCTCATAGGTTAAAACAGTACTGTATGCAAAGCTTTACTGCGACCCGCTTCTACATGTAATCATTTCTTCAGCAGGTTCTTCAGCTCATGTTTCACTCGGAAGCGGAAGAACTGATTGTTTGGCATTTCATTTTACAGTGTTAGTGATTGTGTGATGCTATTTGCTTGTTGTTTTTTTGTTTTTTTTTTGTTTTGATGTTTGTATTTAGCTTGTTATGGGTATGTGTTTGGGAATATCTTCATTAGCCAGTGATTTGTGATTTAAAAAAATGTTGAGAATCATAATATTCTTCATCTGTAGGTAGTTTTAAAATCCGAATGATGACCATCTTTATTGGCAGAATTATTTTAGCTATTTTTTTTATTATTTTTTAGACAATATCTTGAAGTGAAAGCTTCAAAGTTGCACTGCCAGAGATCCCCTACAAGCTCCAGTCTTTGCTTTATTTGGATATTCTGCTCCTCCATTGTTTTGTTGCTCTGTGCACTGTTGATACTATGGGACGCTGCATATGAGCAACCCCAGAAAAAAGGCAATTACTTTAATATTAGCCAGTTTATTAAGCCGTGGCATTACTCATTTATCTATTAACACGCTTTATACACAATATTTTTTCAGAAATTTGTGTAACTTATAAAATACATTTCTAACATTGACAGAAATGTCTCCTGTCCTTTTATTTCTTCTAGTATTGCTCCTGAAATGTGATGCATAGAAATGTGACCTAGAGAGGTCAGCGTCATTTATTCTTATAATTTGAAGTATTTTTCATGATGCTGGGTATCATTTAAATGTCCTCTTACAGAAATAAGGAGTTTTGTCCAACGAAACAGCCGATCTTTTGGTTTCTTTTGAATTTTCTCATGTGAAAGGCTCCTCAGGTGTGTATTTATAGTGTTCATGTCTGCAGTGGAGATGAGAATAATTTCCATGTCTTACATCATTAAGGTGATCATTTACAGACAAGTGTCTGTATTTACGTTTTCAGGTGATGTTAAATAAGTTCGAAAAACCTGTTCATGTGCTTGTCAGTGGGGTGCACAGCTCTGGCATGGCAGTGATGCTGGCCTGCAGTGGTTTTGCTTGGGGCAGGCTGGTCCCGACTGGGCTCTACCAGGGGATTACAGGCCGGTGAGGTGCCTGCTTGCCATCACCCCGTGCTACTCGGAGCCCCTAACTCGTGCCTTTGGCCTCCAGTGGCCTCCTCTGCTCTAGTTCGGGTGGGCCATTAGCTCTTTCTGCTTTACCTTTCCTGGGTTCAGTGCTCTGTGGGCCTGCTGGGCCCTTCTGATCTCAGGCTCCACCCTGGTGCTTCACGGTCCCCCTCGCAAGCACACGGTTCATCTTTATAGCATGGTTCACACATGCTTCCCTCCCGATCTCCTTCCTACTAAATGTTACTGATGTGTCGTTAAGTTTCTCCACAGGTATGTTTGATAACCATTGTGCTTATGCATATTATTATTCGACTTTGTTTAAAAAAAAAAAAAAAGTTGTAAAAACAAGAGATCCACATTTTATAAGCACATATCTTGAGCAATTTAGGTCACATGTGTGACTAGTAGATCTTCCTGGGTGGAAGTGGAAGTGGGTTTATGTATATTCACACACACTTATTTGTGACTAACATCTAAGAGGCTAAAAATATTGAGGCATAAATACACACCAGTAACTGTACGGTAAAAATTTGAAAAGTACAGAAAGCAAATTACAACTTTATACATAATTCACCCATTTACAGTTTTAATGTCTGTGATCGTTGATGACAGTAAATGTTTGATCATAATATCAAAATTTTGGCCATGGCCAGAGAAGAGGAGTGTTCTTGACATAGTCCTGGAAGGCTGGATCGGATCCCCACTTCTTCATGGCCTGCTTCTCCAGGATGGGGATACCGCTGACGTAGCGCAGCAGGAACCAGACGAACAGAGGCGAAACCACGCTCAGGTACTGAGGACCCTGCATCACCGATGAGGCTGAGAGCCAGAGGCCAGACCACTGCAAGATCTCTCCAAAATAGTTAGGATGTCTGCTGTAAGACCACAGTCCAGTCTGGATGAACTTCCCCTGGAGATCCAAACAGAAACTCAGCCGTCAGGTTATTACACTCACAGACTGCGGTGTCAACGGAGTTGGAGTGTACAGCATGAAAGCGGAGTCTAAATTACCACATTATCTGGGTCACGCTTGAAATTCCACTTCTGCTGGTCAGCAATCGCCTCAGTCGCGAAGCCAAGGCCCCAAATTGTCCAGCCGATGTAGTCCCTCGTCCCCAGAGGCACATTACGCCTCTCACTGTTCAGCATGAGGGTGGGCAGGAGAGTCATAAATACCCATGCGGCTGATAGAAATAGAAGGGGGAAAAAATCATTTTCAACCAACCTTGCTTTAATCCTCTGTGACATAAATGCACTTAAGCTAGTAACCAAAAGCTCCAACTCGCAATAAATGAATATAAAGAGCTCGAAACTAGACAGTGATTTATACGGGGCGTGTTTGGTACTGAGCTGGAAATGGAAAGAAGGGGTAAATATCACTTCCAAGTACCTTGAACAGTCCAGTATACAAAGAAAGTCCCTGGGCTGTCTCTAACATTGTTGAATCTGCGATCGTGACCGTCCTTCAAGATCCGCAGGAAGAGGAATGTCCCGAGCCTGCAGAGAGAACACAGTTAACATCTATTCATATTAACCAAGGCATTATTCATTAACTTTAGTGACCTATCTTTAAAGTTTAACATTTATTAGTTCCATGACCTCTCCAAGGACCCTCCATAGCTCAGCTTAACACACAACCCTGAGCATAAAAGATCTTCATTCCTCAGCTGGGCTTTAGTAAACCATTGCATTTAGGGTCAAAGCCTCCGAACTTACCTCAGTCCCCATGCTGTCACCAACCCAGTCTGCACCTTCTGACGGGTATGACTGGCTCCACCCCAGATATGACTCAGGTGCGCAAGTAGTATAAATGTGCCAGATCCTGCAAAAGGGAAAGATAGCGAGGGGCAAACTCAGGGCAGTTGGGACGTAGGCATGGCAAAAGACTCCACTTGCTGCACATTAAGGCGTGCCCAATAAATCTTTTACCCAGGATACTGCAGACAATTGGTTCCAAAGTTCAAGGGTAAAAATATACAGAAGCATAGAGCGGAGTGGACAACCAGAAGAGGACGAGCACAGAAGTGTCGAGCCGACACGTTACTAAAAAAAATTGATAGCAACAAAAATCTGTCAGTGGTGTCAACAGGTAAGCCGTGATATTCTACACGAGTTTAGGCTGCAAACGGATTGTTTTTTAGGTTTAAAAGAGTTTAATCCAGACAGGCTGGTTTGATTTTTTAACCTGTAACTTCCTCAATAGTTTTGTACTTAAGAAATGTGTTTTTAAGTTGCAAGAAATGTCCATTATTTTGTTTGGAACCAGTCTAAACTTGAATGAAGGCAATGGAAGCATCAATATACCTGTTTTCATATCATTCGTGGATAAATCTGACTACCTTTTGGGCAAGTTCTGCTCCAAACCTAGAGGTTATTGGTTAATTATATGATGAGACAGAAAATAACAACGGGGTCAAACATTTTTTAAGAGAAATAAAGGACAAAACTCAAATCAAAGGCAAAAAAAGAAGTAATCCTGTTGTAATCACATGAAATGTGTGTGTGCACGCTTTCAAGGCTGCAAAAAGCATTTTCATCGCACTGAGGGTTTGTTTGTATTATTTCTGATATCATGGTGGTAAAGGATGGAAATTCCTGATTGAGGCCCACAAAAAGCCCCTATTGATTAGTCTGTACGGCCCTGGAAGCGCGCGCGCTGATTGGATCTGCACGCTTCTTAAGCCGAAGGAGGAGCTCTTCCTCCTGACTTGTTTCACAACAAACCCCTTTCAAATAATACAGGTTTTATAACGACTACGTTTTAAACACTTATCTATGTAAACGGAGGAAAAACACATTTTCTGCATAAATCTCACAATTAAACCAAATTGATCGTCTTTTTTTTTTTCATTGTTTGATTTTGCTTTTCAGCCAAGTCGACTTTACGCATGATGAGTTACACAAAGCTACAAAAACCCAATCAGCACATGGCTAAAAATGATTGCCCAGGAAACATTGTTTTACTTTACCTGCTAAATCATAAAACTTCTCGGTTTTGAGCGCTGCAGCCAGAGCCCAGCCGGCCCACTGGATCCCCAGGTCGGCGGCGGCGCATTTGGCCATAGTGCTCCCCATGATCATGTCGCGCACGTCGGCGAGCAGCGCCGCGATCTGAGGGTTGGTCATGGAGCCACTCCTCCAAAACCAGAGAAATATAAACAATCGTGGGTAAAGTTCACAGCTGCGGTGCTGCAGGAAGTAGGCTCCCGCGGGGAACTCTGGGTATTGTAGTTCACAGAGGATCAGCGCGTCTGAAGGCGTGGCGGGAAATTGATGTAATCTGATTACAAAATCATTTAAGAGAAGGTCAAACTAAAATAAAGTCAAGGATTAGTCGATTGTATTTCACACTTTTAATTAAACTGTTAAAGAGGCTTGTTTCCAAGATAAATTGAAGGCTCATTATAAAACAAAATACTTTATTCTCAAAAATATTATCTTTTTTTAAAAGTTATATTTGTCTCTGGCAAAAAGAAAACTGTCGAAAAACAAACTGTAGAAATAGAGACTAATATTTAATCAATAAGTCCAGCATATTTCATGAATAATCTCTAATAAAACTAGGACCTCAGTAGCAAATTTCATGCCATCCTTTGTAAATATGTGCTGGTGGAACAAAGTTCCTTGAATCATTAAATGGTAGAAATAATATGAGAATTTGCTCAGCAGAACACAGCATCCAGACCATCATTCTGCTTGCCTAAATGCTGGACAAGACAAAAAAAAAAAAAAAGAAATAAAAAAAAAAAGAAATAATATGAGAAAAAGAACTACTTTCTGACACCTTAAATTTATTAAATCATGAGAATTTTCTGCTGTTTGTAGAGTAAGAGATTATTTAGCTGAAATAAAAAAGAACCATTTAGTTCTGCAACATAAGAGAAAAGAATAACAGGCAGTATTTATCTGTATGGTCAGAAACATCTAAGTATCTACACAAATGAAGCTACTCTAACAGTACAAAAACAACCTCAAACAGATGTTTTTTTTTAGTGTTTTTCATGCAGTTATTTATTAGTTTGCTTCATCAATCTCACTGCAGACAACATAAATCCAATAAATCTGTTTTGTTAGCATCTTTAATCCATTCATCCGTGTTCAAAGAAAAATTGAGACCATAGAAGCTATTATTTTGATTTTTTTTCCCATTTGAGAGTTTATTTGAACAAGAAAAGTGAAACAAGAAGCAAACAATACAAACACAAAATGTCTCCTGTTCAAAATGAGAAAGAGGAAGCCGAAACATGTTAAACCCCCTTTTCTCCAAATCCAAATGAATTATCAGGCTAATAATTATCGTTAAAGCTGTTATACATATCACAGGCACATAATAAATACTAGACAATGTTGTTTGTATTATAATGAAACTGAAATTTTACTCTGCTGTCATTCCTTCTCATGATGATGAAGATACCAAGCCCTAAGGAGCTTCAGGTGTTTTGTTTACATACTTTCTGCAAACATGTCTTGAAGCACACAACAAGTTGTCACGGCATCTTTGCCATTTGAAGGACTTGTTGTCTTTTCCAACTCACATTCACTCACTCTTCAGCCATGGCTCGGTAAAATGTGCATCTTTTTTGTTGAAAAATGCATGAAGGTCCCCAGAGAAGATGTTATCCTGCAGGAAGCACATGTTGCCCCAACATTTGAAACTGAGTTGTTGCCAGAGGCACCAATACACACCCATCACAGAGCCTGTCCTGGAATGCTGACTGGTCTGGCCATTATGCTTGTTTCCACTGTGTGAGGGTCTGTCCCAGACACCTTGTAGCACAGAAAAGCCACCTATACAGACGCATTTCACATATTATTTAAGTCCTAAGTTGCATCTGGACTTAAATGAAGCTGCATTGCAGTGCAGTAACTCCATCCCCCAGTAGAATATTAGCCGATGATGATTGATGGGTTTGAAGCTTTCATGCACTGAAGTTCCTCAGAGTTTGTTGAATTCTTCATGATACTGTATGCTGCATCATAGAATAAGAAATATAAAAATCATTTCCAATTTTCATTTGAGGAAATTTTTTATTGAAACATTTGAATGGTTTTATTACATTTCTTAAACTGGAGAGCTTTGTGAAAATAATCTGCAACTTCATCTGTCTGAGAACATTATTTTTTTTTAACCTTATTTCTAATCCCATATTGTCCCATTCAACTATAACCCTCCTTTTATATTTTAATATGTGTTTCAGCCCTAAAACTAGTTGAAGATTGACAAGTTAAATAAAGTTGATCAGAAAAACTGTTTGATAGCTTTTATTTTTTTGGCTGTTAAGTAAAATAAATGCAAAACATAAAGATAATACCCTTTCTATTTCAAATGTCGTGATCCTGGCTTTATCACATTGGAGCAAAAAGACTGATTATTATTGATTATGTACTAATTTAGTAATGTTTAATTGTTTTTTTTAACTGTGGCAACAATAGAAATATAATAACATTCCAGTGTGATCAGTAGGAATTGTTTTCTTTCTTTCTTTTGCAAAAGTTTGGGCTCCAGAGTCTTTTATTTGACCAGTAGCTTAGCATGAAGTGGGTCAGAGAAAAAGAGGAGGATCGCAAGCAGCCAAGGATGCCAAGTCGGGATTTGAACCTGGGCCAGCTGCAACCAGCTGAGATAAAACCTCCTTCAGCACCAGAACTGTTCTACAAATATCATTTTCAGACCAGTGCTCTGGAAGGTTAAAAAATAGAGTAATGCATCACTTTGACTAAGATGATTATTTGATCCCAAATGTTGTAATTTCTCTCAGGTACAATGTGTTTGCTTCTTTAATGACTGGAAGGTAATATTCCTACTTTTCCCGTTAAATCTCAGGAGGAAACTCAGAACAAGACCGAACATGGCAGACAGCACAAGTCCAAAAGGCTCCTCTGGTGAATTTGCAAAGAAAGTCCAAAGACAGCTGAGCAGAGGCAAAGAAAAGGTGAGCAACCTAAAGTTCCTGTTTTCTGACATGATAAAAAAAAAAAAAAATCAAGAAAAAGGGGAAAAATAGTTGACATTTGATATTTCTGCTTTTCTGACAGGTTCTGCAAAAGCTGGGGAAGACGATGGAGACCAGAGACGATGAGTTTGAGCACTGTCTCCTGCTGTTTAACGACCAACAGGTAATCATCCCTCTGCTGGATGAAAACAAGAAGTTACAAACAGAGATGTTGTTTATTATCAGCATACCGATATTATCAGTTGATATCAACAGTAAAATGCAAAATTGGAAATGATTGGTATCGTTTTTTTTAGTTTGATGACATAACTTTTACACAACGTGCACACATCATACATCAAACTCTTCAGCTACGTCTCCTCTGACTCAAAGTGACAAAATATGAGAACTATTATGTATAGTTTTCCAGATATTTTTGTTTGATTGACACAACTCTCTCCAAAAATATCGGTATTGGTTGATATATCGGGATTTAAGAGTTGTAAAAAAGTCAGTTTATTGGATATCTGTAGCCTTGCGGTGGACTGGCCACCTGTCCAGGATGTACCCTGCCTTTCTCCCAGAGACTCCTGGGATCGGCTCCAGCTTCCCTGCGACCCTTCATTGGACTTAGCGGTTTCAGAAAATGAATGAATGAATCAATATCTGTAAAAAAAAGTAAAAATAAACATAGTTACGAGTGAAAATTAACCTTCACCCTCAGGCTGATTTTATTATCCTTGTAAACCCTGGGAGGATTTCTCTCTTACAGCAGATCAAACACCATATAAGTAGTAAATCTAAATACTATAAATCTGTTTTCTATTTACAGACTGATGGGAACCGAATACACAAAGACTTTAGGAACTACATTAACGCAGTCAGAGGTAAGAAATCGCTTATTTTGAGCTGCATTTGTGACCTCTGCAGGTGTCAAACAGATCATTCTGCTTCTTATAGACATGCGTGAAGCTTCAAGACGTCTGTCCCAGTCTCTGTTTGATGCTTATGAGAGTGACTGGGCCGGGGAGGAAGACTTGGGAGCCATTGTAGAGGTCAGTGGTACCGAAAAGCCAAAAACATACAAACATTGTTCGGATCTTTACTGCAAAAACAGCTAAATCAGAGCATCACCAGGAGAACAGAAGCCTTTATTTCTCCATCTTATTATCCATAATTAATACTATATTTATGTTGGGTTTTTTAATGCAGGGGGAGGACCTATTGTGGAATGACTACGAAGTGAAGCTTTTAGACCAAGCCGTGCGCACCATGGAGTCCTATGTGGGCCAATTCCCTGATGTCAGGGTAAGGCAATGAGAATGCATGAAAGCAAACAGAAGTCAATATCCAGACAGAACCAAAAGCCTGAGAGCAAACGCAGACAATACACACACTCAGATTCACAGATCATACATAAAACTTTCCTTTTTATTTTTAACTGTAGGAGAAAGTTGCCAAGAGGGGAAGAAAGCTGGTGGACTATGACTCTTCTCTTCACCACCTGGAGGCACTGCAGACAGCAAAGAAGAGGGATGACATCAAGATAAATAAGGTCATTAATATCCACATCAATCCCAGCCTTAATTGGCTGAAACAGTCAAATTAAATTAACCTTTTTTTTCCCCCTTCTTTCATCTCTTCCTGCAGGCAAAACAAGAGATGAAAACTGCCCAAACCGTCTATGAGGGGATTAACAATGAACTGAAAGAAGAACTTCCTGCTCTCTATGACAGGTTTGACATCAGATCATCTTTGATTTTTAAAAAATTAATTGTCATTTACAGGGTTTTTGTTCATAAAAAGTTCATGTTTCTCCCTCCACAGTCGAATTGGATGCTACGTGACTGTTTTCTCTGCTCTGGCAAGTTTACGAGACATCTTCTACAAAGAAATGAGCTCGGTATGGTTTGATCTGTCTCCACACACCACTTCCATTGTTATAGATAGTTTAAGTTCTTTATTTCACTGTCTATCTTCACTTTTAGCTCAACGGAGATCTACAGCATGTAATAAAAGAGCTGCAAGCTCAGCATCCAGATAAAACGTTTGCTGTGAGGGGACTGCAGAAGTAAGTTTTCTACTTTTTTGGCCTTTGAGTTTTACATTTTGAGGTAATTTAGCAACTTTAAGGAGAAGTTTGTCCTTTAAATTGGCCAAACTTCACAGAACACAACTTGCTGTAGATTAACTTTTGTCCTTCAGCCTTAAAGAATACATGTAAACAAGCATTTATTTGTAGCTTAATCCTGTTTTGTGATTTAAAGAGCTTCCATAGCTTCTCCAGTTACTTGCAAACCTCCACAGCACAGATCCATGCTTATTTGATTAGTTAGTGTTTCTATTTGGAGGAGTCACAATCTTGCAAAATATTTCAGGTATGGCTCCTTGAAGAGACGGACTCTTATGTCCCCGAAGGCCTGGAAAGCCAGTTTTTCTGAGTTTCACAGGAGCTACAGCCCTGGAATCAGGCAGCAGCACAGTTTCAGGTCCTCAGACAAATTTCGCCATGGCACTCTGACAAGAGAGAGCAGCACAAGTGCAGTCTCCCCACAATCATCGTCTCTGGACGATACGTTATCTGAGTCCAGGGAGCTGGATGCGGCGTCTTCCCACACTGAGAATCACGAAGACGCCACTGTGGGTGCAACAGGCAGCGGGCTGAATCCTGGAGGAGACAGCACTCCGGCTGAGGAGAAGAAAGGATTGGAAGAGTCAGATAAGAAAGGAGATGGTGAAAAAGCTCCACCAAGTGAGAGCAGCTCTGAACTGAACAACTCCTTTGAATCAGAGAGCTTGGACCTGCAGCTGTCTGCAGGGGACAGCAGTCTGCTGCACATTGAAGAGGACGACTGTCCCGCAACCCTCGACAGTCCTAAAGCAAATGGACTGGAGAATGGTGACGTCAGTGGGTTGAACTCTGACTCCAAGGATCTGAGCATTCCTCACAAGGTTTGTCATTTGATCAGCACACAGCTGCAAACATTTATGCTGCATTTGGCAACGCTTTGTGCCATAACTCTTGCTGAACTGTCTTCTGTCCGATGTAGGATGCTCCTGCAGAAAAAACAGTACCCCAGGACTCAAAAAGCACCGTGGTTTAACACTTTTACAAAAGGTTTGTCCTTTTCCTTCATGCGTTGTCACATGTTAGCATCCCTTTTCTACCTCTGCTGGTTATTTCTGTGTTTTTCTTTCTTTATGAATCTCAGAATGCCAGAACAGAAAAGCGAAGACGACGCTGAAGACGACAGCTGCTCAAGAGCAGAAATATGTGATGACTGCCACGCTAATGAGTCCAACTGTGGTCACATGACTGACACACTTCTGCTGTTATCTTAAAATCAACTTTGGCGTTCCAAGAAAAGCAAAAAAACTCTCATTTTTTCATTTAGTATAATACAACCTAGATCTTTTTTAAATCATTACAAGCCTAATAGTAAATAGAAAAGCACTATTAGGGTTTACATTGTTAGAAACATACTGACTATAATAACTGTTCGCTGATGTGAAGGACGAAGTTTCAGGAGGAACCGATCGACACTCCACTCTCGTGCTACTGACCAAAACGCTCAAACTAAACAGTTGTGCTTGTTTCCATGTTTCACTTTTATTTTCTTTTTTAATTTCATTGTATTTTTTAAACTACTTTTGGAAACGAGGCTTAGAATAAATGTATAATAGACTGTATCACTCACAAATCTGTAAATGAGAAATCCAAAAATAATATCACACAATCCTGAAAAAAAAGAACAAAAACATATATTTTAAATCATGCTTGAGCTCAATTTATTGCAGTGGACTATTTATTTCTAATTATTGTACCAATGAATGCATTTACAGTTAAAATAAATGGGAATTATTAAGAAACATGTACATTTTAAGTAATAAAATGAAGTTAATTTCAAGTTGTGTGAGTGTAGTTGCCTCTCTGTCAATGGAAATTTAACATAACGGAGGAAAAACTAAATCCAGTGATCTCACTCGCACACATTTTGATGATCCTTAAACTTGTGGAAGAGACCCACCATCGATACAAAGAAGCAAATGTTTGCTACAAAGCATGCTTCATTAAAAAAAGGGTTTAATGATGTTGATGCTATCATTCCTGAGCAGAAATGTGAAATAAAATCATCCTGAACGATCTGATTGCCAGAGATTAAGAGACAGATCATGGGTGACAGAAGGTTTTGTTGTAAAAGATGAGATCAAACTTGCAACAGATGATCATTAAAACGATGAGCATGTCTGTCCACTGACTACACACACTTGAAATGAGAAATACATTTTGAAACTGATCATCTGAATAGTCTTCTCTTACACAATTTTCCCTGCTTAAGGGAATCTCTCCTAAATTCACAAACACAAAACAGAGTTCTGCCAAAAAAAACATGATATTATGACGCCTTTCGGGAACAGTATGCTGAATGTGACTGGTGTTGCTTTAACAAGAAACAGTCACTAAATCCTCAATTCTGAATGCAAATGCAAACACAAACTTCCTAAAAGTCCCACGCCAGCAGTTAATCCAGTAAAAACCTCTTTTAAACTATTAATATCATAGTGTTTATCATTCAATGTCACAAATGTCCTTAAAAGGAAACAATAAAGGGCATGACACTTTTTTTTTTAAATTAACATTTGCAATTTCTGTGAGAAACCAAACTATTTATCTTATTCAGCCAATAAAATGTTGAACCTTAGAGACACCTAGGTAATCTGCATATACAAGCAAGTTGAGAGCTACAAGTTGATTAATCTGTTTTCTGTGTGTCAGAAACACAGCTGGCTTTATTCTGGGGTGTTGTCCCTGTGAAGGTTATACCTTGTGTCATGGTGGTCCACCAAGTTAACGTATTTTTAATTAATCTCCATATTATTTTTTAAATTGGGGTTTTTACTTGGAGCAGACCTCCACCAACTAAGTTTGGTTTGGTTGTTTTATGAAGGTGAACAAAGTTGAATTCATTGTGGTAACTACTGTCTGTAATCCTGCTCTCAGCAGCTCCTGTTGGTCTTTAATGATCTAAATGTCAGTGTATATTTCTTGTGTGGGACTGTGAAAATTACGATAAAACATCAAGTTTGACAATTTCATTAAAAAACAAAATGTGGTGACAGTGAGCAGGGGAGCGAAGCAGCGTCTTCTGGTTTCCCAACAGCCGCCACAGATGCCCCCAGGCTGAAGGGTGCCACTTAACATGCTTGTTATACCATAGCTGATGACCCCTGTCGAACTTCTGGAAGCTTGCACCACCTATTTCCAAAGTATTCTCATAACAAATATAAAACAACTGTACAGCCCCACCCTGCAAGTAGTCAGTATTTGTTCTTTCAATGTTTTATATGGGACTTACAGATGTCTGACTTCACCAGATTTTTGTTGATACTCTGCAGATTCAAAGCAGAAATCCCCACCAGGAGTACTGCTGGCTTGTTTATTTATTTATTTATTCATTCATTTTTTACATTTTTTATTTATTTATCTATCACGATACCCTTACCCCTAAAAGAAGAAAACCAAATGTTACTAACAGATGAATGGAGTGAACTTCGTGAAACAACTCCATTAGTTTCTGTTTTCCCATTGAGAAACATCACGTTTGTATAATCGCTAGTAATTTAACGTATACCTAAAACATAATTAAATATTAATATAACATCGTAAACCTATTATTTAAACTGTTAAATAATAAATTAGAAAAAAAAGGAAGGCAGTTTTGACTTACTGCGAAAGACATTCGAAACATAAGAGACACGCATCATCACCGAAATAGACGATCTTTGAGATGGAAAAGGGAGGGGGAGGAAAACGGTGAGGAAAAGGAGGGGCGGAAACTGAGAGCGTGCGCGCCGCTCACGTGAACAGGGAGGAAAACTTGTCTGTACTTACTGTATTTCACAGACGTGGTATCAGACTCTCCAACACGGATTTCAAGGCGTTTTGAGTACAAACTTAAAATAGCAGCGCGTGCTAAGTTAGTTTAGGTTAGCAGTTGGTCACCTTTCGTCACTCGCTCGTGCTCCTCTGCGCCCGCAGGTAAGCCCACACAACAGCTGCAATGGACGCAAATGTGTTGATTGATTAGCTGCTGACTTGATCGATGTGGTAATTTCATGTTAAGGTGTGGTTTAAAAGTTGTTTTTTCCCAAAACTTTGCGTCAGACAGTTGAAGTGGGACGAAATACAGCAGCCAGGAAGTTTAGTTCTCTTTTAAAGGTCAGAAAAATTAAACTAATAAGACAAAGAGATTCAGTCAGATAGTGCATTGTTTGTTGAAACCAGCTTAACACGACAGGAAAGTTTGAACGGAAGTCCATTTTATAGTTGTTTTCACTGTTTCTACGTTTCTTTCAGGCATCCAAGCAGAACCAGCCTCAACAATGAATAGTAAGTCCGACTTTTAATCAGTTTACGCATTGACAACTGATCTTTTCTTGTTTATTTTGAGTAAAGTATGTTATTTGTTGTTCCACCATATAAGATTATTAATCATTATATTTACTTGAGTACTGCACAGTAACACTGACCCTATTTGCCCTCCTACATAAGAACTGCCACAATTAGTTTATCAGGCAATCATTTACTGGAAAATAAGTGGTTTACTTGAATGGAAATTTGTTGGTAGAGGAAAACAACAAAAACCTGCTATCTGATATCGGCCCTCCAGGACTGGAGTTTGACATCCCTGAATCAGGGATTGATTTTTTTTTTAATAAGTGGATTCTAATTTAAGCAAGGGAAGTTTATTTGTAAAGCATCTTTCATGTACAAGACAATTCAAAGTGCTTTACATGAAACCCTAAAAGCATTACAGACGGTGTAAAGAAGCATAAAAGACAACAATAAACAGCAAAATCACAATAAAATCATTCATCCTGAAGTGTTCATTGTTATTATAGGCATTGTTATTATAGGTTTCTAGTTCTTATAGAAACTCGAGATGCTGTAGTAATCAATAATTTCAACTTCCTTTTAATTTACTCCAATCCCAGGTCATTTGACATCATGTTTTGCAGTGGTTATTATTTTATAATGGTATGAACTGCTTCGACTGGTGTCATTCTGGCACCTCATTATTACTGCTGCTGTTAAAGTCTGCAGGTAAAAGTCTAAAAATACATAAAAATTCAGGTTAAAATTTTGCAGGATCGCAGGCCAAAGATTTATTCTGATTTCTAATTTTGTCTACTCAAGATAAAGTGTGTGTGTATTATATTATTATTAACATATGTATTAACCCATGTATCACTCAGTAATACTAATCCTTAATTTGTAAACAATCAGTGAATTATATTGTACATTTCTATATAGGGGTCTTGCAGCATCCAGTTTTCTTTACACTGCCTCAAAGGAGCCAAGTTTTATCTGTTTAAGTAGTCCAAGATTACTATTTCTTTAGGGTTTCTGAAGTATTTTTAAAGGTTTACTTTTAGACATTTGCAACTTAATTAAAAACAAAAAAATTGATTTATTTTCAGCCCAGTCCGTGTACCCGATCATTTTCAGAGGAACGTTTGTGCCATTCACTGTTTTGACCTGAAGCATAAAAATCACCAAACTGAAGGAATAAACTAGTGTTGTCTACATCAGGGATCCACGACCCTGGTCCTCCAGGACCGGTGTCCTGCAGGTTTTCCAGCTGTTCCTGCTGGAACACACCTGACTCAGACTGAGACGAGCTCTGTACATGTCTGCTAAATACACGTTGATTTTAATCTGATGTGTTGCAGCAGGAACATGTGGAAAACCTGCAGGACTCAGGTCCTTGAGGACCAGGATTGAGGATCTCCTGGTCTACATGTATTTACTGGACAACTTGAAATGTTATCTCAAAGTAACTTTAACTTTCTGACCTTTATTTTATTATATTTTTTTAAGCGTTTGAATCATTTTGAAGACATTTCTTATGTATTATTCCTGGAACAATCATTGCCCTGCAGCGTGCCAAAACCGAGAAACCACACTTCACAACTTCTTTTCCCAGCCCGCGGCATCACATGACAGTTTAATTTTCCTTTATGGCATCGTGTCACACAGTGGGTTCTTTGAATGTGCACCATGGCTGCTTCAGAAAGGAAATGCCAGACACTATCGAAGGAAACAAAAAGGAAAGAAGATTAAAGAAAAGAGTCGACATGAGACTGACTTTTACTGGTCAGAGGGAGCTCAGAAATGAGACAAGATGCAAGATGGGTGTTGAATTACCTCTTATTTTTTTATTTTACAAGCACTAAAGTGTGCCAAAGTTCAGTAATGTGGCTTTATAGGAGTTTGTTACTCACAACCTGTTGCAAAGACATCATTTGCTCCATTTTTTTTATAGTGGCTTCCAGTAAAAATGCCAATTGTAACACATTGAAACAAGTATAGAATTGTATTTTTGCATCAGCTAAGTGATTCTCAAAATGTACATGGAGAATGAGCAGAGGTATGACAAGAACTGGACTGAAATATGTGACCACAAGTCTTGTGGAATGATTAAACCTTCCAAGCACTCAGACCTTCACATGATTTGAAGTGTGGGATTGATTTTACACTGAACGAACAGCTAACATCTAAAGAAGAGCTTTGGGAAGTATTTAAAGAACCCTGAAGAGCTATTCTAGACTCAGAGAAATAAGAAGAACGCTTGTCGTACCAAACATTTGCTTTGAAGCTTGTTTGAATTGTGGATCTTTTGCCTTCTAGGCTCGATTTTCTGTTTCTAGTTGGACTTGTTTCAGAAAATCTCTGCTTTTAATGAATGTTTTTCCAAGTCATATATAAAGAAATAAGGAGGGGGTGGCTCAAGACTCGTGGATATTACTGTAAAATAGGACATTTAAATATTAGAGAACCTCCATTCAGATAATAAAGGCTGTTTTCATGACAATTAACTTTCACTCAACTGAATTATGAAGACAAATGTATTTTAGTAATCTGCGTGTTTTTTTTTTTCTGTTCTCTGATTTAAACCATTTCACCTCAAGGTGTTTAGAAATAAATAACAAAAGGACGAGGTCTTTTCAATCCTGCCCGTTAATAATCTGATTACTGTGTCACAAGCCTTTCTCTGCAGGCCGCGTGAGCGAGATAGTGCCTGGTGACCTTTTTACATACCTTTTTTCATCTTCCAGGTACAGATATGAAGAATTTGACGACACAGTCAAATATATACACAGCTGTGACAGAGTGTGAGTACATGTCTAAATGTATTTATCATCAATAAATAATCCAAATCATACTAATTCAGATTCCTTCCACAGTGGCTCCAACTACAGTACCTCCCTCGAGTTTGGACTCTGCAGTAGTTGCAGGTATCCGTAGTTTACGCAGACGTTCCTTCTAACGTCACAACGTTTTTATAAATGTCCTAAATTTGTTCAAATCTTCTTAGTGGTCGTAGTTCTCATCCTGCTGACGTTGGCCGTTTTGAGTTTCCTGCTTTACCGGTATCTCTGCCACAACAAAGGAGACTACAGGACGACGGGGGAGCTCGCGCCAGGAGAGGACCCCGAGGAGGAGCATAGCAACCAGGCTGCAAGTGAAAAGAAGGAATACTTCATCTAAATTGGGTGGAAGTTGCTGGACATGCATGAGGCTTAAAAGAGAGAGAGGGCCTGTGGAGGACTGCTTATTTCTCACGTTGGAAAGGCTGCTGCTGTCTGTCCAGTCGGCCCAGAACCGTGGTTGAGATATTGTCCTAAAAACACAAGTGAAACCAAAAATAGGAATGTAACTGTAATGCCGAGTGTTGACTGACACGGAGCAGATGATGAGTAACAGGTGTGAGCAGATCTGGGCATGAAACAGGTGGTGGGATTTTAACATGTCTGCAGTCAGAAAACGTGCAGCAGCAATCAGAGTGGAACATTTTTTAGTGACTTTTTTTTTTATCTGCCATGTTTTTGTTTTTTTTTAGTTTCTTTTCTCAGTATTTGAAATATTTGCTTCATATTGTGCTTTTCTAAAACATTATGTAAGAAGTGTTGCAGTGTTGGTGTGGGGCTGCTACTTTTCTATTGATTTTACAGCTTTTCTCTGCAGTTTTTATAAGCTTGTTTAAAAACTATGTCCTGTTCCTTGAATGTAAGAAGGTTGGATGTGATACGCCTTGTTCACTTTTTTTTGTATGTAGTTTTTGGATGATAAATATCAGAAGTTGTTACTGAGGACTTCCTTATTAAGGAAAGAAGGGCAATAAAGCTTGTTTTGGATGGTCATTAAAGTGTGCAGTGATTGTGTAAACAAAACGTACAATGGACGTTTACCTCAACTAGTTGAGCGTCCAGCTCCATGCATGGATGTTACAGCTCCTCAATGTCCCAACCCAATGCCATTTGCTGCACGTCAACCCCTGCTTTCTCCAACAACCTTCTTGTTTAAAGACAACTAAAGCCCAACAACCTGTTTGTGTGTAAAGCACAGAGGCCATTACACGTCTTGATTTACAGCTTTTACTGGGTCAAACGGCACATTGTTTCCAACATAAGATGCATTTGATGAGGTAATTTATTTCCTGCTAAATATCTCTCACATTTCAGAGTCCTATAAAACTTTTGGGGGTCTATAAAGTAAAAAACACAAAAGCATCTTGTTTAACTTTGCAATGTGATTTTGTCACTACACCTTTAAAGTCAGTTCAAAATCAACTACAGGTTGTAATGGTTCAGAAATATTTCATCAAGTTTTTGCTTTTATATATTGTTAAAGTTTCAATATTAACATTTAGTTGATGTTCATAGATCAGTGTGATCTGTCCAAAGTGTTCATCTTCAGTAATTTCAGATATTTTGCTAGACGTGCTTAAGACCAGCATGAATATTTGGGATTATTCTCTAAATGCAACATTGTGGACGTTCCACTGAGAAAAAGCTGCAGAGGCAGCATATTTACCCGACTCAGCCATGGGGCTTATACAAACACAAGATGGCTACAATGCGGCCAGAACCTGGTAAATAAAATCATGTCTGGCTGAACAAAAGCAGCAGATCATTTCTCTCATCACTTTTTCCTCTGTGTTCGGTCAGCATGTGAAATATTAAAGACCCAGCAAACATGAATCGCTCAGATGTTGTGTCGGACCAATGTTTAATGTTTTACCCTCCATTGAAGTGATGTCTGATATTATGAAGCCGAACAAGTTACACCACCACTTGGGGACTTTTCCTCCCAACTTTCACATAGCTGAGTTGTTTTACTAAAGCAGCATCCGTCTCACCTGAAGCAGTTTGCAGATTCCTGGTTTAAAATGTTTCACATCATAGAAGAATGGGGAAAAACACTGAAACTATACTTAACTACACTGCAGCAAATAATCTAGTGATGCATTTCTTAGTATGTTTCTTGTGACAGAGGGAGGAGGGGGGGGCTGACATTGCCGTCGATGAAAAGGGGTCCCTGCAGAAGTTTGCTGTAAGAGGAGAAGTAGTGCATGTGGGGATGGAACGAAGCAACACGGTAAACCAGATGCTCATGTGGAGCTTGGAAAGGCAAATTCGTGCTGCTTAGGCACATCTGCAGACCTTTAACAAGGCTTTCAGCCACTTCCTTCATTTTAAACTAATTGCTAATTAACCAGAGTGAATACAAGATGATTAGCTACCATCAAATTAAAAATATATGTTTACAAAACAAAAAAACAATAACTGGTTTAGTCTGTTTGTACTAAAGTCAATTTAATATGGAATTTAAGTAGCTTCCAAAATTACTGCATTCTGTTACACATCTTTTGTTTTTTAGACATACTGCCGAACTTTGATTGTACTATTATTTACCTGCGATGAAGCCGTGGAGAATTTAAAAATAACCAGAAAAAAAAAGCTAAATTTACAATAACCACAATCTCCAGTGTTATCTACTTCCAAAAGACAATGCTGTTGTAATAAAACACTAGACATGTGAAAAAAAGAACAAACTTTCCAAGTTTCAAATTTCCAAAATAACCTTTATTCTAAACTTACATTTTAAATTTTAAGTTTAGTATAAAAAAGTTAAGTGCACCTAAGTACTTTCCTCAAAGGATTCCATCTTTGACATGTCTCAGCAAACTGTAGTGACACTCATCTCCTTTAGTAATCTTAAAAGATAGAATGTGTACCAAAGTTTGTCACATCACTTTAGTACATACATCTATTTTACAAAATATTGTAAAGAGAATCCCTGAACTATAAATGTCCATAATCCTTCAACAAAGAGTGTTCCGTTTGCTGGCTGTGGTTGGCATAGCATCTACTGGTCAGCTGTAGTTTACAGGACTCCATATTGCTGAAACGAAGCCGCCGTTATGCTGCTTTACAATCAGAGCAGAGATGGAAAAAAAAAGCATTTTTGTGAATGACTTTTTTTTTTTTTTTAAGTTTTGAAAGCTGTGGCCTCTTTCCCAGAGAAGCTGTGTAGAAATAAACAAACACTGTGACATGTCGGTCACGTCTGGTGTGGCAGCTTTGTGTGAGGATTCACCATCGCATCGGATGGATGAAGCAGGTTTCCAGGCGAGTGTTTAGATCTTAATAACCCTAAACGTGGGCTGAACGTGTCTGCCTTGGTTGATCTGGTAGCCACAGCTGTTAAAACTTGATATGATATGTCGGATACCCAGTGACACATCGACGCTTGACACCACAATGTAGAATATTTACAAATATTAATTGATAGTATTCATACCGATGACTTACCAAGCTTCAGATGGTTTATTAAACTTTACTAGATACTGTAAAAAAAAAAAAAAGACCAAAGCATAAAAACTGACTTTGAAACAAACATGCTGACAGTCACGTGGCCTCTTTGCAAAAGGTTTGCATACACTTTCAGGCTAATAAACAAAACCAAAAGGCTGGATGTATTTCAAAATGTTGTTTGTAAATGTCACAGCTTTCTTTAATACACATGAAAAACAGAATTTTAAGAGTGTAGCCCCTTTCTCTGGAATATCTCAGTTTAGCTTAGCAGTGCATTTCCGATTAAAAAAAAAAAAAAAAAAAGTACATAGCAAAAAGCTGCAAAAGTATGCAGAAACGCAAAAATGCAAGTGATCCACGCAGAGTGACACAAACACGTTAGCAACTGCAGTCATGGCGGACTGAAGGCTTAGGAGACCAGCTGTGTCACAACTTGTTGAACAAGGATATATTTGCTGTTAAATTGTGACGTTTCAAATGCAAAGTCCCAACCAGACATCAATGCACTGTAGACCAAATCTTTGGTACAACCAGCTCATTGGTTATACTACCATATTTATTAGCCTAGCTACTTGTGTAAATCACTTGAAAGTGGACAGGAAATGAAAAAAGAAAGAAATCATGAGGTCTCCTCAACCGTTGTGACAATAAACCAATGTCATCTTAAAAAGGTGACATTTTCCAAGTTGACAAAGAACTTTTACATGTAATGATAGTAAATTACACAGTGTGAAAGAAATGATTTAAAAAAAAAAGAAAGAGTAGCTCTTGAAATCTGTTTAATAAAACATTTAGTGGATAAGCTCTGGGTATCCGACTGTGAAATAGAAACAGGATACATAAAAAGCTAAAATGTTACACCAACCACCCCTTATCATTCATCTTACTATTTGGATTTACTTTAAATTTCTTTCCTTTAAGTTTACTGAAGTTAATTTGCTTCAATTTAGGGCTATCCCCAGTGCTCTTTGGCACTTGACTATGTTCATCTACAAGTTGCCCAACAAGGTACAGTAAACCACTTAAGATATTCAATATTTTCTTGAACTTTTTGTTTTAAATTGAACGTATTTCATTTACATAAATTTGAATTGAACTCTCTTTCAGACAGTTCCTTGTGCAACAAATCTGATGTGGTATTTTTTTTCCATACTGTGCAAAAGACAAGACAATTCTACCTAAATGCATCCAGGATGCTGATTTTTTTTTTATTATTTTTTTTATTTATGTATAGCCGAGATGCAACATCTCATGATCATCATACTGGTATTTACACAAAAACTATTACATACCTATTAAGTGAACTACACTAAAGATTTTCAAGAGATAAATGGCTTTTTTTTTTTTTTTTTTTTTTTTTACTCCATTTGCATTTTTAAGTGGAACTTTGTAACTTTGCATTTCACTTTCACCATAAAGCAGCTAAACTATATAATGCAGGTCTGATATTTCAACATTTCATCTACGTAGTTTCACAGGAATACAAGAACACCTCAATTATATTTGTGACCATTTGATCATAGGAGAGTGGGTCTCTTAAACTGAAATGGATGCCTGAATAAAGCCCAATTGGTAACAAATGAAAAGATTGGATCCAATGAGGAGTTTTGGCAGAAATTTTACAACATTAAAAATTGGTTTTCGTCCTCACTCGGCAGTGACGTGAATCATTTGATCACTAGGTCAGAAGTGGAGTACTGTACCTTTTACAAGGGCTCTAAAATATTACATTCCGTTAGGTGATATCAGTATTGTGGCATGGCCAAGCAGCCTGAAGAGGGAGGCATATGATTGGGGATAAGAACTGGGGTATCATCTGGGATGGGGGGTCACGGTTTAGGCATGACGAAGGATGGGGAATAGCTGCTGTTACCAGATGGTATAGCCTCCACTGGATCCACCCAGGAAGAAGTTATTCTTGCGCTGTGTCATAACAACATTGGCACCCTGCATGGCAGCCAGCTGAGCTGCGTTGGGGGGATGTCCAGGAGGTGGGGGCTAGCGAGAGTGAGAAACAAAGTAAGAGTTAATCAAATTCATATAAAAAAAGAAAAAAGAAAAAAAAGCCAACATGGCTTTGTTAAATCATTTAGCTAAGTTGGTACTCACTGGGAGGGAAACACTGCTGCCAGTTGAGAAGCGAGCACCAGCATCGAAGCCACCTTCCACCATCACTGTTGATCCATGAGGATAAACGGCTCCCATGGGATAGTAAGCCATGGGGACATTCTGGCCCACGGGTCCAACTGGCATGGGTGCCTGCATGGGCATATACACCTGAGCACCAGGGTAGGGGGAGGACATCTGAGGCACCTGACCAGGCACCTGAGGTGGAAGCACATATCTGGGCTGGTATATCTGTAAACATACAAAACAAACAAACAAAAAAAAAAAAGATTTAATACAGCTGAGAATCATTAACGAGTTTTAACTAATCTATAGTTTAACCTCTAAATGCAACAATTACCTCAGAATATGCAGGTGGTGTATCTGTGTAAGGAGGTGCCTGAGGAGACATTTGCATAGCAGGAGGGTATACAGGTGCAGTGCTCTGCTGAGGATACACAGCCTGCTGTGGATATGAACCTGGAAACGTTTTAAACATCATGTTATAGCAAACATTTCACGGTCCAAACAGTAACAGGCACAAAAATCTGTGGTCAAATGTCAGTCTGTCCACAACAACAGCGAAGGTTACAAGAGTTTCTGTAGAAATAATAAAATATAGACAGTAAAGGAATTCAGCACAACATAGTTCAAGGGTGAAAGTTCATGCCTGTCCTGGTGACCTGAAATTAGGTCAATAAAAGATTTCAGGTACTATGTACTGTCTGTATTTTTTAAGTATTGCACAAATGATTAAATTATACATGACAAGTTCTTGTCATGCAACTTTTCCTTTGAAGTTCTTTTGAAGAAAAAAATTAGTTTAACATTTTGAGATGTTAAGTTGGTGCCACTAAATGAAAATACAGAAAAAATAAAATAAAATAAAACAGAACAAGCATTAAAAATGAACATTTTTGGTAGCGTTATTTGGAAGTAAAGGAGTATGATTTTCTAATATTACAAAGAGTTAAAAAAAAAAAAATTCCCATTAGGATGTTTTGTAAGGAAGGACAAGCCTATTTTAATATTTATATGGAAACATTGTGTGAAAACAGTTTGAATTTTTCAGGAAACCACAAAATCTTCTGCAGTTATGGCGGGACCTGAATATAAAGCTGAAAATATCCACACAAAAATAAAAGGAAAGGTTGAAATTACTAGGGGTGGGAAATTCAAATTTTAAAAAAAAATCGAAAATCTGGGGTTTTTTGCTTCACAATTTTAAAATAAATTTTTTGTTAAAAAAATTAGATTTTTTTTTTCCAAATAAATACAAATAATCCATTGTAAACTTTGTCATTTTTATTGTTTTTATTGATCTTTTTACTTGTCTTCCTGGGCATTTTAGCACCAAAATTATGGTCTGGCTACTGTTTTGTTTTTTCCTAATTGAAATCAAGAAAAATGACCTGCAAAAAAAATAAAAAAATAAATAATAATAATAATAATAATAATTTTTTTTAACATTTATTTTGTTTTTAATCTACAAAAATCAGCAATTTTGAGAGAATTGTAATTTAAATCAAATCGGCACCCAAAAAAAAAAAAAATCGGAATCGAATCGGGACAAAAGAATATCATCACAGTCTTAGAAATGACTATTAGTAGTTAATTAACAGAAAATATACAACACTTGAGTTGCACATTAATCATTTAACAAAAAAATTTAAAAAATGATCTGGTTCCAGCATTTTTAAAAAAAAAAAAAAAGAAAATTGTTTTCTTTGTCTTCCCATCAAGACAAAACAACTACAAAAATGAGAGAAATAAAATTATTTTTAAAAACTAGGAATAAAACCAATGTAAAATACCAAATAGGAACTGAAACGAACAAATCCCACCAGCATTATTGACAGACAGGAGCCAACATGGTTACAAAACGGAAGAACACTAAACCAACACATGAAGTCATGTCAGGTTTGCCTTTAAACAGAAGCTAGCTGGATGGGAAACACAGTAAAAAAAAAAAAAAAAAACTGTTCTGTAATCCCAAAAGAATCCAACGTGACGGTACATTTAGATGTCCATTGTTAACATCTAGTAACAGATAGTGTCTCGGTTCAGCGTGAGAGGCGTCAGGTTATTGTTATGTACGTAGCTAAACGTGAAGTCCGCCTCAAACAGCCATAATGACAGCTCTTCATCTTTTTGCTTTTAAAACGCCGTAAAGCGGACAGATGGCCGACTAACTAAAACACGATGCGAACAGATACCTTTGTTATTCATTGTTGTGAACTGTTCCGGGGGCTGTGGAATATCAGGTTGAGCGGAGCTCTGCGTTTCTTGTCACGGCCTTATTTCAGGTTACGGCTTTGACACAAACGTCCACTTCCTTGTTTCTCGGCTTCTTGTTGTTGTGGAAGTGGTTACGTCACCCGTTCTTTATCTGCGTCTGGCTGGACGCACGTACAGCTTCACTTGCGCGCCTGCGCCCCCTACTGGTGGAAAACTGAAGCAAATCCAGTATGAAATGAAAAATTAAATGAAAAATACTTTATCAATCCCCAAAGGGAAATTCAGTATTGTAGTAGATACTAATAATTAACTTGAGGAGGTCTTGTTCCGGGGGTTGCTGGCAGGAATGATCTTTTATATCTATCAGTCTTTCAGAATCAGAAAGACTTTTATTGCCATTGTCTTTGAACAATTCAGACTAAGAATTTGTTTCGGTGATAAGGTGTTGAATGATAAAAAATAATAATAAAAACACTGAATAATCATATATAAATAGAAATACAGCTATTTTATTTAAAAAAATTATAACAATAAAGCGTGTTCAGTGAGAGGCTTCTTCAGGTCCGATGTAAGACTGAAAGATACAGAAGATCATTCCTGCCAGCAGCCATCAGCCATCAGAACAAGACCTCCTCGAGTTAATTATATAATACAATATTATATTTCCCTTTGGGGATTACTAAAGTATTTTTCATTTAATTTATTTACAACTATTTTACAAATAAGGTAAGGCCATGCAGAGAAATTAACATATATACATACATTTATATTTTATTTTTTTGTTAGAAATATATAATAATAGTAAAGGTAAAAGTAATTTCGAATGTAGAAGAAGCCTGTCACTGAACACACTTTGCTGTTTCATCACTGTGTTGTGGAGAGGGTGTGAAGAATCCTCCATCATCTTCATCAGCTTGTGCAGCATTCTTCTTTGGACAATCAGCTCCAGCGGCTCCAGAGTTACTCCAAGCACAGAACCAGCTTTCTTGATCAGTTTGTTGATTCTCTTCAAGTCTCTGGTTCTGATGCTACTACCCCAGCAGATGGCTGCAAAGAAGTGTAAAAGAAAGGGCAATTTTGCAAAAGTGACACTATTTAAATCAGTGTTTTTCAACCTATTTTGAGTCAAAGCACCCTTTTTTTTTTCACTGAAAACTTACAAGGCATACCACAAACCAAAATGTTTCTTCTTTTTTTTTTGTTAAAGCCCATATCATTAATATAAAGTCATTAGATTCAGTTCAATTCAACTTTATTTAGATAGTGTCAAATCACGGCAATGCCATCTCAAGACGCTTTACAGACAGGAAAAAAAAAAACCAAAACATAATGAAAGCCATTTTATAATAGCCTATATAAGGAAACCAACAGATTGAGTTGGTTGTCTTGTCATCATCTTGTCAAAGTGTCTTGAATAGAAACAAGATAAACACAAGAAAAAGGAATTTTATTATTTTTCACTTGGGCCTCTTTGGCTGAGCACAGAGCTGCTTTTTAGACTAATCAGGTGAAATTGGATAATTTCTGAGGGCACACCTGATGATCTAGTGTGCCACGGCACAGTGGTTGAAAAACACTGATTTAAATTGTATTAAGCAGCAACTAAACTTAACAAGATAATAGTGTAATTAAATGCTCGATATACATAAAGCAGCTTCATCATGAAGTTAATACTTAAATATTTGTACTGGTGTTGAAACTAACATTGAAAACGTTAAACTAACATATTACCTATTCACGCAAACTCGATGAAAAGTAATATTTTGTCATTGGATATTGTGCAATGTTGATAATACTGATATGAGAGATGCCAAGTTTTTGACAAGGGCTTGTTCAGTCATTGAATAGTCCAAGGTGGAAAAGCTTTGTGTACATGAATATTTATACATTAAAGTGCCCCAAGTACTCTCAAGCAGCTAAATGGGTATTTGGATTTTGACAAGTAAAATGCTAGAAATGATTTAATACAAATATAAATGAATGATTTTTCATTTTGTCAACAACACAACACAGCACCATAATTTCACGCTGCCTAAAAAGTGTTTTTAATGTCCACCCTGATATAAAATAATCAAATTTCTAACTTTTTGCTCCATCAATATAAAAGCAACATTGACAATTATATTGTAAATTTGAAATACAACCAAGTTTGTTTTTTTGTTTTTTTTTTCAAAATTAGTGCAACCCCAAGTTTCTTTATTGGACAAAAATCAAGACATAAAGAAGAAATGAAAATAACAAATAAGTAAGTGTATGGAAATAATAATGATCGTCACGTTCTGCTGATTTTTCATTTTGTCAACAACACAACACACCACCATAATTTCAACCTGCCAAAAAAAAGTTTTTAATGACCACATCAATATAAAATAATCAAATTTCTAACTTTTTGCTCCATCAATATAAAGACAATACTTTTAATTATATTTTAAATTTGAAAAACAACAAAGTTTTTTTTTTTTTTTTTTAAAGTAATGCAACCCCAAATTTCAAATAAAGAAGAAATGAAAATAACAAATAGGGAAGTGTATTGTAAAAATAATTATCCTCACGTTCTGTTCAGAAACGTGCAGACCTAAAAAAGCAACCCCCCCCCCCCCCCCCCTTTTTTTTTTTTTTAACCAAAACACTTGTAAACTTTCTTCTAGCATCATTGCATTTACTTTGCAAAATTCCAATTTTATATATTTATTATATAATCCTTAGAGGAGACTGTCTTGTATTAAATGCACCACAACAATGCCAGGAAACTGTCAGTGAAGGGGTCTCTGCATATGTTTCCCTCCTGCTCAGCCTCTCTGCGAGCTGCGTCCCCTTTAAGAGAACCATGGCACCGCTCGAGCCGAGGCAGACATTTTTCAATGCAAGATTTTTTTCTTGCATAAATTATGTTCATGACGTAGTGCAAAAGGACAATTTTCAGGCAATTTTACCCGACTTTACAGCTGAAACAGGACTCTGTGAGACACCTCAAGGATTTTTGACTGTGTGAACAGTTGCAGAAAGGGCATCGTCATTAAATATTAAGAGAGAGGAGATCCTAACGTTGCAGCCCTCCTTATCAATGCAAATAGCTCTTTTGTGTGCGGTCACAGCGCCTGTCTGGGAGCTGAGATGAATTTCTAATTATGTGTGACTGACACAAACTGTGACAAGGAGCCTTTTAAAGCACGGAGATTAAGAGAAATAAGCTGCATTTCTGCGGTAAGTTGCAGATGATAAGAGGACCGTGTGCTCGCTCGCTCCTCGCGCGGAGCAGCGAAATGGCGAGAGGAAATGACTTTTGGTTAATATGCAATGCTCGTAATTAGCATAATTTATATATTTATGATAAAGAGAAGGAAATACATAATATTCGGTCTCTCGGCACGGGTTGCGGTGGTTTCAGTCGGCTGTGCTGGGTGTTTGTACTGAAAAGTGGCCGACGAGGAGAGACTTTTATTGGGCAGGATGGGGGTGGGGTGCCCATCAACACCCGCTGAAGTTTTGACAGATCCTCGGTTCTCACGAGGCCTGGCTGCAGGAAATGCATCATCTGGAGTCTCTTTGGTGTCTCTGGTGAATTTGTAACCACTTGGTTTACACGTGCGGAGTGTTTTATTATTATTTTTTGTTTATTTATTTATTGTTTTTTTTCAGCTTAAGTGCAGCATTGTACGGCCTGTTTAAAGGCCCCCTTCAAATAGTCTGACCTTAGCATGACAAAAATAGCCCTGAATAAAAATAAATCTCTTCCATGTTGCTCTGTTTGAGCAAAAGTTGTCCCTAAATTGTAAATACTTTGACATAACATGAAGAAACTTGGCACTTTAAAAAAATAAATAAATAAATGTTTTATGGCTGTAACACAAATTATTCGTGGGATAGGGGTTCATTAATAGTGCTTGTTTTCCCAGAATGCAAAAGTTGTTCCTAAAATGTAAATACTATGAAATAACATGAAGAAACTTGACACTTTTTATGTTTTATGGCTGTAACACAAATTATTCGTGGGATAGGGGTTCATTAATAGTGCTTGTTTTACCCAGAATGCCAGGAAGACAGCCAGAGTGGAGGTGCAGCGAGCCATGAACTCCCAGGATCTACCTGCCAAAGATGCCCCGCTTACAGTCAATGAGCAGGTAACCTTCAACTTCACACCAGAGAGCTCTGAAAGGCCTTCTCCAATATAACAGTGAGCCAAGCCTGACACTGACAACTTGTACCGTCCCAATCTTCATTTCCATCTCACCCCTCATGTCCCAGTTGCAATGCAGAAGATGAACTGGTGTGCAGCAGTCCGTTGAGATCTGGACACTTCTGTGCTTTACTGCTGAATAATGCCTGCTGCTCTGTGCATGGGAGAGTTTCCCATCTTTAAACAGCAATGCTTAATAATTAATTGGGATTTTTCTCTCTAGTAAATTCCTGTGTAGAGACAGTCAGTAAACCTAAACAATGTTCTCGTGGATGCACTGAGCTGAGCTTGGACATGGCGTTGCTTGAGCTGCTTGTTGGCTGATGTACTCTCATCATTGTTTGGTGTACTCCTGCGCTTTTCAAGTGTTTTTTGTGTGTGTGTGTGTGTGTGTGTGTGTGTGTGTGTGTGTGTGTGTGTGTGTGTGTGTGTGTCATCGGTCCTAACATGTGCTTGGCTTCTCTGTTCTCCTTAGCCATTCACTGTCTGACAGCAGAAGTCTTTTTTCAGCCATTTAAACCCTGCACTTTGAAATTCCCTGCCAGAGACCACAGGTATGCATCATCCTCTATTCCTGCACTGTGTCTCTGCACCCTGCCCTCCAGCCCAGGTTGTCATGCTGCCTCTCTGCTAGGTCTTTCATTATTCCATAACGTGAATCATAAACTTAGTATCAGATCAACTGCATGCTATTAAAGGGTGGGGAAAAATAAAAAAGCAGACCCTCTGGTCATCGGTCATGTGAGACACATAGTACATTGTTTCACAAGGTTTTAATTAGCCAATAAAACAAACATGTTTATAATTTATCACATCTTTGGCAGATTATTTTGCATTTAAGCCATCTCAGAATTTGCTCCTGATCACCACAGGTTATTGTCATGTCTGGCCATGAGACTATTCGGGTACTAGAAGTAGAAGTCGATGCATCGGTAGCGGATGGAAAGCGTGAAGGGAAAGCTGAGGAGGGGGTGGTTGAGGCTACGGAGCAATCCGAAGCCAGCAGCACCCAGAACAGCCCCACGGTACCCCAGAGCGCTGGGAAAACAGGTAAATCATAAGAAGATACATTCTGTGCAGGGTGGACTCGTTGTCAAATGTTAATAAGAAAAGAAAAACTTGGTCAGTAACAGTCAGCGTTTGCTGTCCCCCTGCAGTGGTGCTTGAGCAGCAGGTGTTGCCTGTAGAAGCTCAGGCTCCGGCTGTCGAAACGCTGACTCCCGCTGCTCCCATCAGCGTGGCCCTAACCCAGCCACAGGCTGCCTTGCCCCTCGCTGTACAAGGCTGTCCACAGGTACTGACTTTACACACTGCCTACGCTTTCCTTACTCATCTCTATCCATTAACTGAGGAAATTCTCTGCTGTACTGTGCTACACTAGGTGCTGACGCAGGAAAGTCTGGCCTCTCTGATGACTGGTATGATGGCCCAGACAGGGTCACTAGGCCAGCCTCTTCTCATCCCTCTCAATATGGCAGGCTCCATTGGTGGCCAGGGTGGTTTAGCTGTTCTCACTTTGCCTACCACCAGCGTAGCAACTCTCCCTGGTCTGGCAGCAGCTAACCCAGCTGGAAACCTCCTCAAACTGCCCTTTGCTGGCCTTCAAGGTAAAACACAACATGGATAGATCTGATTTTATTTCGATAGTTTTAATTTTTTTTTTATTAAATGGTTTTAGATGTCTGAATTTTTTTTTTTTTTTTTTTAAAGTTTTCCTAATGTATGTTATTTATTCTGTTCCTTTTTAACCCCCCACAATGTGGCACTTTGGTCAACATTATTGTTTTTTAAAGTGCCTTATAAATAAAGTTGTATAATAATAATAATACTACATTCTATTTGTTGGGCGACACTAATGGGGTCACCTTACATCACACATGATAAAAATGCATTAAAACAAGTTGAAAAGTTATTAACTTTCCCTCCTTATGATAAGCAGGCTCTTCAGATAGGCATGGTGACAGCTAAAAAACTAATTTTTATTGAACTGGAAGTCTCCAACCCCCCCATGTTTTAATGAGATGGTATCTGTCTCCAGGAGGGAACAGATTCGTTTTAGCAGGCGACATTAACAAATTTACTATCAGAAGGTGTGGAAGCCTTTTTTAGCTTTACTAGATGAGACCGGAACATCTACATCTGATAAGGTTTACATGTAAAGTTATCCAGGGTCTTTTTTTTTTTTTTAAACTGTATATGAACATCAAAACAATCCTCTCAGGGTTTTTTGTTTTTTTTGTTAGTGTGTGTGTGTGTGTGTGCTTGGTTGTTTTGATTATGTGTGTTATTGTTGTACTTTTTCTTGCTTTAATATCAGATTTTCCATACCCCTGATATTTATGTTTCGCTTTCTAACGTAGGTAATGTCAAATGGGGCATGATTATAATGTATGATGTAACTATGTTCACTGTAAAAAAATAAAATAAAAAAAACAAGTTGAAAACAACAAGCATTAAAACAGACATTAAAAGACAGTGCAGTTATAGGTGAAGTGAGCGGGCTTGTCTAAACAGATGAGTTTTGAGTCTGGATTTGAAGTCTGTGAGTGAGTCTGCTCTAAGGAGCAGAACGGCTGAATGCTCTGCTACCTATAGCGATGAGTCAGGAAGGAGGGAGAGAGAGGAGAGAGGAGGAAGAGCGGAGGGAGCGGACAGGTGAGCTGATTTGAATAAGGTCAGTCAGGTATGGAGGGGTGAGGCTGTGGAAGGCTTTGAATGTGAGGAACAGGATTTTGTAGAGGATGCGGTGTGAGATGGAGAGGGGAGCGGTTGGAGGACCGGTGTGATGTGGTTTTATGGAGGTGTGTGTGTGTGATGATAATGCGGGCAGCAGAGTTTTGGACCAGTTGTAGTTTATGTAGTTTAAAGGGAGTTGCAGTCGTCAAGGCGAGCGGAGACGAGGCTGTGGACCAGAACAGAGGTGGAGTGAGGAGTGAGAGAGGAACGGAGGCCGTGGATGTTACGGAGGTGAAAATAGGCGGAGCGGATGATGTTGTCAATGCGCGAGGTGAAGGAGAGAGAACTGTGGAGGATGACACCCAGACTCTTTACCTGAGGGGAGGGGGAGACGGAGGCACCGGCGATGGAAATGGAAAATAGTTTGATTTTGTTGAGGGTGGATTTGGTGCCAACGAGTAGGAGTGGATGTCGTCTTTTCTGCTTGATAAAGACTTTTAAAGATTTTTTTTCTTCATTCATATGAGTACATTAGTGACCGTGTTCATTGTGGAAGCACAATGTGAGTTTAAAAGTTATTAACTTCATCACATATAGCAGTGGTTCCCCCTTTCATCAATGACAACAATGTCAAGCCCCCCCCCCCCCCCCCCCCCCCCCCCCCATTTATTTGTATACAGAATGAAAAGTCCCCAAGTGGTATTGTAATTTGTTTGGCTTCGTACTTCATAATATTAGAATAAAAATATTAATACATGCTAAAGACTGTGGTCTCTTCATCATCTATCATTGATTATTACTATAACTTGACTGTTACTGGTCAAGCAGGAGCAGATATGCTGCATCATATTTTCTTCTCTTTTGTTGGTACTTGAAGTCTCTCTTGTTGAGTTATCATCAATCCTCATTGGTAATTTTACAAACTTGTCCAATGCCAAAACTCCCAAGTTTCATTTAGCCTTGCTGCGCCCCCCCCCAGTTGTGATTTGGGAACCACTGAGTCATGTTGCATTTTGTCTTCCTCAGCTGCAACAGTCCTGAACTCGGTCCAGACACAGCTGCAGACAAACGCGCAGACAATGTTCCAGCCTCAAACAGCCTCCATCCAGCCGGTGCAGACTGCTGTGCAGCAGGTGACACCTCAGCCAGCACAGGTCACCAACGCTCAGGTAGCAACAGCGCAAGCGACCTTGGCCGCCTCCGCCATCTCTCAGCCCAGCATATCTGTGGCAGCGCTCCAGACAGCGGGACTGTCCATCAACCCTGCCATTGTAAGACCTCTCAGATCCTCCTCTGTTCATGCATCTCTTTGCTACTGACAGTTTTTCCTGCAGGTAATGATTTTATTTTCCTTTTGCTTTGCAAACATTGCTGCTGTCTTCCTCTCAAGATTAATGCGGCTTCTTTGGGAGCGCAACCCCAGTTCCTCAGTTCTCTCACATCGACTCCCATCCTCAGCAGCGCCATGTCCGGCATGGCTGGCATCACCAGCCAGATCATCACAAATGCCCAGGGACAGGTAGGTCCCATAAAATGCTAAATAATGGAAATATGATGTAATTTGTTATCTATTTCTCCCTTTCCTATCTGCCTCCTGTTAACTTTACACAAAGACCTAAAGCAAGATTAGAAGACGACGTCAAATTCCTTTCCAACAACAGCGTTGCCTCTTTAGCAATCATCAAAAAAGTAAATAAGAGCATTGATATCATCGAAAACATCGAAATTGACTTGTGTTGATTAGTCATTGCTCTTATTCTAAGGACAAGCCAGTTTTTTTGTTTGGTTAAAAACAGGCTGCAGCTTCTAAATAACATTTTCTTTTCTTCTTTAAACCAAGTTTCCTGTCCAGCATCATAGCAAGCAGAAAGGAGGCCTTGTTACTGTGTTGTGACAAACAAAAGAAGCTTTATGGATATAAGCCCCTCTTGATAATTAAGTATTATATAAGTATTATATAAAATGAAGTGTTCTTTATTTTTAAATGTGCATATTAATGCTAGACCTGACAATGGGGATGAGAGGAAAACAAGGAAGAGAGTAAACAGAAGCTAAAAATAGAGTGAAGATAAATGGAGACAAGGATGCACTGATAACATTTTTAAATGAACAAGTCTCAGACAGTTTCTTTAAAAAGTCTCCTCTCATGGCTGCATTATGTGGTCTTCCCACAAATACAGCTCAGTGATGCTTTGCTGCTGCTTGTATTTTCATTATAATGCTGTAAGAATTAGCTGCAACAAATAAAACACCTACTAGATGTTGTTCTTTTTGTGAAAGCAGAGCTGTTCTGATATGTCTGAGTATGCAAACAGGACCTCTGTTGCAACATGTTGAAACGATTAATCACTGGTTTTAAGATATTCCTAACAGCTTTTCTCATAAACTACATGATATTTTTACAGGTCAAAACGGTAATTACAAACATTCACAAAAACGTTTTCATATCTTATAAATATTATTTGTTTATATATAAATGTAAAATCACGTGTAAGGTATGTAAAAATGATTAAAGTTTTAGGTAGGTAGGTGCAATTTGCAGTCTGTCAGCCGAAGTTCCTGGTAATTGTGATTTTTGTTGATGAGTTTTGTGGAAATCTGCAAAAATAAATTTAGTTTCACATAGCTGTGATGTAATTATAAGGCTGTCAATTTTAGATATCCAAAGTGAAAACCAATCTGGTAATTTGTAGTCTGACTTTGCAAATGAAATATTAGTTAATCAGAAACATGGTTAAATAGGAGATTTTTTAGGCCAAAGGGTTGCTGCCCATTGAGAACAGCCACACCTGAGAAAGGGAGCTAAACTGGCCCATATACTGCAGAATATCTGGGATACAGCCATGGTACCAGAAATACTACTGTCATCTCTCACACTCAGGGATCCCATGCAGCCCTGAGTCTTAAAATAATGCATGAAATTTTTATTTGAATCATTTCAGAAAACCAAAGTTTTTATTCTTTTCCCTTCAGCTCTCTTGTAGGTGCTCCTGATGTTTCTCTGCTCTGTTTGCCTCTAAAGGCCGTAGGACACTCTGTTGGGATTCTGTGCAGGTGGTTGTCTGGTGAATCTGTTTGGATTAAATGACCCATTGCCTCATATGTGGTGTATCTTTATCTCCTCTTTCTTTTCTCTAGTTTTATTGCTCTTCTAGTCAGGTCCAACGAAAGTATGTCAATTCTGAAATATTATTCTATAACCAGCCAGCAGATGCTTTTTTCCAAAGCAACTTATGAGACGAGTTATCAGTTAAGTATAGAAATGGCTTAACATGCAGGTTTTGTGGGTGGGAAGAAGCTGGACGCACACCGTCCCTGTGTATGCGTCAAACCAACGCATACACAGGGAGAACATCCAGACTCCACACAGAAAGACCACCGTTTGAACCTTCCTGTAGATGAGGCTCCAACCAGCGACCTTCTTGCTGTAAGGCCACTGTGCTAACCACTTAGCCACCATAGAATTTATTTATTCTAAATAAATAAGGATAATAATAAAAACTGTGATTATAAAGAGGAATCATACCCATAAAGCTCCCCGTTTGTGTGGCACAACAAGCTGCCAGCCTTCATTCTGCCTGCTGCGATGCAGGACAGGACAAAACCAAAACCAACAAAAAAGAGGGATAAAAAAAAAGAACAACATGAATAAAAATCTGAATTTCTCAGAATGGATTGATCAAACAAGCAGAGTTCTTTTCATAAAGATATTATAAGTGTGTGTACTCTGAGCACACACATGGTGGTTGTACCTCAGATAACAGAATAGGATGCCCTCTGAATACAAGCTTCGTGGTTCACATCACAACCTTTTCGTTCACCAAGGTGTTTTAGAAAAACCTCCCAGTTACATCTCCCATGTTTCACAAAACTATCAGCCAATAGGCGAAATGTGCACTGTGGTCATTTAACTATTTAATCTTTTATGACTGATTCATCAGAGACGAAAAAATATGGTGAAAACAAAATGTAATGTTTATTAAATGAGTTGAGGGAATGTAATAAGAGTATTTTTTTTACACAAATTAGTTTATTTCCTCTTTGGGGACAGATATTTTTTCCTTTCAGCAGTTCTTATTGCTTTACATTTATATTTATTCAGCTGTAAGTGATTTCTATCTGCTACAGTGCCTGGAAGTAGGATATTTTGGCACAAATTTGACAGGACTACATTGTGCTAAGTTGGATTCATTGGCATTTAAATGTAAATACCAATAAATAAATAAACTTCTAAATGATTGTCAAAGAAATCTGTAGAGTCTGGAAAAGTATGACATTTTAAAATGGAAATGTGTAGAAATCCTTCACATCCTTTAGGTTGGACCTGTTTATGCCAGGTCAGGAGAAACTAATCGAGTCAAAGCAGACATTAGATACAAAATATAAAATCCTGAAAAAGAGGAATGCTGGAGTGGAAAAGGTCAGATTAAAAAAAAAAACAAAAAACTCTGAGATGCTGTGAAATGTTGTAATCTAAAAAATGATGACAAAGTCCATCACTTTTGTTTTGGGGAAAATAAAACCAAAAACATTGGTTTAACATGTGAATCCTCAGACCTGGACCCTGACACTGGTCCCAGTGTCCTGCAGCTGGAAGAGACATCCTTACTGCAACACACTGGACTCAAATCAGGAGGTTCTTAGCAGACTTGTGCACAAGTCTGAGTCAGGTCTGTTGCAGCAGGGAAACTTGTAAAACCTGCAGGACACTGACCCCTGGAAGACCCGGATTGTGGGTCCCTGCTTCACAGGAGTGTTAAACTCAGTTACATCCACTTTCTCTATAATGTTGACTAAAATAAAGAGATTCTGTTGGGATTCTTGTGGGAAGATTATACCTAAAGGTGAATCTCTGTGGTTTATGTGCCCCATCACAACAAAACAGAACCGCCTATGTTTGCTGAATAAACCCAACCAGCCAGTAATCTATGGGTTTTGTCTTGCTTATACAAAACACCATCACAGTATGTAACCATGTGCAAACTGGCAAATATCTGGGCTTGTTCAGACAGAAGCTGACAGTCCAACGCCGCAGAATAATGTTTGTAATTCTGAAGTGTTTGCAGTGCTTTTCCAGGATAACAATGAAACTGAGATTTACCAGAACACAGAGTTTCCTTACAGCCCGTTTGGCTTGCAAGACTGAGCTTGCATGGAAGGATCTCTGCCGGCTACATCCAACAGATGCTCTGTCAGACTGGCGGCGTCTGCTCTGGGTTTAAAATAGATTTTTTTGTGTGTATTTGCTTTTCTTTGAACAATACTTGTAGGTCATAGGGACCCTGCCGTTGTTTGTGAACCCAGCCTCTCTGGCCGGAGGGGCTGCAGCTTCCACCCTCCCTCTTCAGGGTCTGCAGGTCCAGACGGTTGCCCCACAGCTGCTGCTCAACACCCAGGGTCAAATCATTGCCACTGTGGGAAACGGACCTGCTGCTGTTGCCACTTCTGCCGCGGTGTTGCCTAAAATGACTGCTCCTCCGACTCTTAACAAATCCAGCACACCGGTAGGAGGACAAGAACTCAGTTCAACATTACTGTGATGTTAAATAAAAAATAAAAAATAAAAACACTTATTACTGCATCTATACTTGAAATAAACCACACAAAAATTCTCAGGTAACTTATAAACTGCAAGCTTTTCTTGAACATGTTTATCGGTTATGCACATCATTTTGGCATTTGGACAACATTTGGTCGTTACATTTAAGTTTTTTTTTGTTTTTTTTTTCTTGCCAGGCTTCGGTAACAAGTGTCACCCAGTCACCAGTTGTCATTGCACCGCAGCCGTCTTTACTGAAGGCTGCGACCACGCTATCCTCCACAACGCCTGTCACCTGTGGAGACATGGCAAAAGTGGGGCAGCTTGTCAACAGTAAGTTCTCCTGCTTCTCCTCCCTACAGCATAGATATATTTAAAGTTGGTTGATATTTTTAACAGGAATCTACACAATTGCAGAACCCCAGCAGACGGTGAGTAGCGAGGAAGGCATTAATCTGGAGGAAATTCGCGAGTTTGCCAAGAATTTCAAGATCCGCCGGCTGTCCCTGGGACTTACTCAGACACAAGTAGGGCAGGCCCTTACTGCGACTGAGGGTCCGGCCTACAGCCAGTCGGCTATTTGCAGGTAAACCACTCTGCTAGTCCTTCTGCCTTCCATTTTGAACTCTTTTTCTTTCTTTCTTCTTTTTCCTGTAAAAAGACATGAAAATACAAGTTCATTTTGTAAAACAGCGGCGATGCATCTGGCAGATCTTCTTCATATATTGACGTATTGTAGCAGGGAAAGGTACAGATGGAACGTGACTGATGGCTCTGGTCCATAGAGAGGTGAACTTCTCCTGTGAGACAGCATGAATAACACCCAGCATGGGCTTTTCCAACTTCACCACTTCAAACATTGTTTTCCTCTGAAAAAGGTCAAGAACCTCAATGCTAATCATTTTAAATCCTGATGCATATGCTGCAAGACTTTTATATGACCTGCCATCATGCTCAGACATACTGGGATATTAAATATGAACATTTTTATGCAGGTAATTATTGGAGTTATGAACACATAAACATAACCCCACACAGATGCTTAAATAGCTACAGACAACGTAGTTATAATGAATTTAATGGAGTTTAAGGTGCCATCTGAATATAAAACCAATGGACTTTTCACCTTCTTGAGATAAACTTAAGACATTTATTCATTTTTAAGACATTTATTTATTTCTCACATGGTCATACAAAAGGTTAAAACAATACTTTACAGCACAGAAACAAGACAATACAGAGCACCATGCTCGAAAAGGAGCAGGAAAATGAAAAGAGATAAACTAATTGGAGGAAAAAAAGGAGATTATTCCTCGGGGCATCGTGGGCTCAATATGAAGTCAGAAAGATTTAGCAGTTTTCAATAAAGGTTTCCAAATAAAATCAGAGTTTACATTTGTAAATCAATGTTTTTGTTCATCTTGCAAAAAGAATGACTAATGTCCACCTTCAGCGGTGCAGAGCTTCCTGCTCTCTGATTGAACAGTTTGATTATTTATCATCCAATCAGGTAGATAAAGACACGGACAGCATTTTTCACAAATGCAAGTCTTTTTTTTTTTTTTCTTTTTTTAGTCTTACAGATCCTTTTTGCACATTTATTAACTATTATTAGCAGATTTTTTCCCCCTTTTTTCAGAAACCCAAATTATTTGCAAATAATGTACCGCTGCATTTTTTTAATTTTTAATTTTATATTGAGCTCAGAGGCCATCCCTGATATTTCAGATGTGTAAAGGGTCTGTTCAGAAGTGTATGGTCTGCAAATCCCACAGATCAATATTTCTTTCATAATATACCACAGGAGACTTGGCAAATGAAGGGAAACATTTGACGGTTTCATAAAAAATACTGGCTCATCTATATTTCTACATGTCTTCTCTGATGTATGTTGTGTTTCACGAAGCACCAAAGGTTTTTTAGAAGGTAGCGGTCCAGCACCCAGACTCTTCTAACCCACAGCCATGCTCTTGTAATAGATGTTGTCTTCGATTTGGCATTTTCTTCCTGTAATATGAATGGCCTACAGGATTCATGATGTGTTTCCAGATGTGCAGGTTGCTCGTTCTATAGGCTTCAATGCACCCATGTATTATCAGAGATGTAGGTGTTGAACTGATGGCCGGTAAAAAGATAGATGTTCATTTACACAATTTATATGAAAATAATCCATTTTTATTTCACAGTTTATAGAAACGTTTTTTTTTTTTCTTTGCTTCTGAGAGACTCTGCCTCTGTGGAGTGCTCTTTTTATACCCAAACACATTCTCAAGCTCTTTCCAGGTATTTAAATCAGTGTTTCTTAATCCTGGTCCTCGAGGCGCACTGCCCTGCACGTGTCATAGGTAACCCTACTTTAACACACCTGACTCAAATCAATGGCTCGTTTTCAGCAGTTAAGTTAATCTGCATCTGTTGTACTGGAATTGGTAGGAACTAAAACATGTAAGGCATCCGTGGACCAGGATGAAGAAACACTGGTTTAAATGGTTAAATAGTTCCTGCATGTTTTTTAAAAAATATGTTTTAGTAACAGATTTTTTTCCAATATTTTGTTGGAAATTAAAGATGGTTAAATCATATTTTTCATAAGTAGTAAAATATCTCATTTGCAATATATTGCATGTCTTCAATGTGTTTTTATGAATAAAATATGGGTTTATGAGCGTTTTACAGAGTGCTAACTTTGCCAAACTTGTAATTCTTAATTATTAGGTTTAGCTATGATGTATATTGTGTCTGAATGGAAAAGTTGACACATTTTTAATGTTGCAGATTTGAAAAGCTGGATATTACCCCTAAGAGTGCTCAGAAGCTGAAGCCGGTGTTGGAAAAGTGGCTGGCCGAAGCTGAACATTGGAACCAGAAGGGCCAGCAGAATCTCATGGAGTTTGTCGGTGGTGAACCTTCCAAAAAACGCAAGCGGCGCACGAGTTTCACACCGCAGGCAATAGAAGTTCTTAACTCTTACTTTGAGAAGAACGCTCTGCCCACAGGCCAGGAGATCACAGAGATTGCCCGTGAACTAAACTACGACAGAGAGGTTGTGCGGGTATGGTTCTGCAACCGGCGGCAGACACTTAAGAACACAAGCAAGATCAATGTCTTCCAGGTTTAGTAGCGACCTAATTTCGGGAGAGTTCTCCCCTCCTCTTTTGTCCTTTTGGGAATTTGAACGTCTAACGCAACGGCATACACGTGGATTGTGCTCTGAATTTATCCTCATTAAGGTTGAAGGAAAATACAGTTTTGAGGAAAATGAAGGTAATAATGTGTTATGAAAGAGTTTAAAAGATTTATGAGGCTGCGTCTGTGAATACTACTTCTGTTTGGTGCATACTAAGTCAAACTGCATGGTCCTTTTATCTCATATAGTTATGATAAAATGTCATGTTTAAGACATTAATGAACTTTTATATAAGTGGTTTTATAAGCTAACTCTTTTTGACTTATTTTAAGTGGCTGTGCATTAAGTCACATTGATTTTTGGTCACACGTATGCCATTCTGTGTCAGTGACTGACATGCTGATATTTGACAAATAAGCTTTTGGCCATAATGGTAAATGGCTCCTTTATGCTGTATCTACATGGTATCCGTCATGGAGAGCAGCTTTACAAACATAAATACATTTCTATAAAACAGTAACTTTAATCTTAATGATTTGGTTTAAGATGTCCAGCTGTTATTTTTGTTTTTAATTGACCCCAATACTGGCCCCAGTGTTTTGGGACAATCATTACTTTGGTATTTCTTAATGGATAATCACTAAAATTAACTTAAAATCGTACTTTTCCAGGTGTGTAAATTTGGTCACACCAAATGTAGGTTAGGAAGGTCATAGTTTATGCTGCATGGATAACAAGTTCCCCTTTAACTAAAACTATAAGTCACGCTGTTGTCTAAGGTGCCACATTTATTCATTTTAAATTTAGATGAAGTTTGGTTTATTTGTGAGTAACTTGTACAAATATTGATAATGTCACACATGGTTGACACATAATTTGCGTGAATTCACCAGTTTATCTTGTTTTCATCCTTTCTCTTACATGTGCTTGTGATACTCTGAGATTTTTTTTTTTTTTTCATTATTATTATTATTATTTTGTTTGCTGCATTGGCTGTTTTTCTTAATAACTGAACTATATTTTTGCTACATTTTCCATATTGAGTTTGTTTTTAAATAGGTGCTGAATTGGCCTGTCATGTAGTTGATCTTTTATGTATTCTCATTTCTTTTTAAATATTAGTGCCAGATTGTTTATACATTCTTATTAATACCTAAATCTAATAAGCCAATTTAATGAATCCTCAGATATATTTAATTGTTCTGCATAGGAAAGAAGTTTGTGAATTATTGTCCTTTTACTTTCAGTGGGGCTGAGTTAGCGGACAGTCTGCGTATGCACAATGAAGTTATTTTCTGTAGGAAAAACTTTGGCAAATTTCTGTCCTTTTGCCACTATTTCAAGATCTGTTTGCACTTTAGTGACAGCAGGGAAAGTGGAAAGTTTGAGTGGTTTGGGTACAGTCCAGGTTTCAGTTTTGTTTCATGACAGAGATTTAAATATTTGTTGTGCAAAGAGAATCAAATGTTTGAATTTTATTCCTCTCAATTGGTAAGAAGCTTTGAGAAATGTAGCAGTACTGGCAAAATGGCAATTTTCCTATTAAGATTTGTTTACATTTTATGCAAATGAAATGTAAATTACTACATATTGTAAAAATGAATATGCATTAATTACTAAACACCTGAGTTTGTGTAAATCATATGTTGAATGATGCATTTTATCCTGCACTTCATATTTGCCTTTTAAATGATTTGTCAACCTACATGGCAGTATACCAACCACATAAATTTTTACAAATGTCATGTTTCTTTAAAATACTAAGTATTCAAATAGAGAAAAAGGTTAGTTTAACTCAGAAATAAAAGCTAATATTTCATTCTGAAAAATAAAAAAGTTCAGATCTTAATAAAGAAAGGAAAAACAATTATTGGATGCTTTTCTTCATTTCCTGTCAGATAAATAAACCCTTCATTACTCCCTCTGTTTGTGTGTTGATACTGCATATTTTCAGTTTTTTATATATATATAAAATTTATATATATATATATATATATATATATATATATATATATATATATATATATATATATATATATATAATATATATATACACTATTCACAAAAAGTTAGGGATATTCAGCTTTTGGGTGAAATTTCACAACAAGCCTAAAATGCATTCAAACCTGTACAGGTGAACTTAATGTGATCTTCTCTAAGCTTTTAAATGCACATGTCCAACTGTTAAATGTTTCAATAAATTTTGCACAAGTTGCTGTTCTCTAACAAGGAGCTTAACGGCAAAAACCACGGCAGGTGTCCTTGAATTGACCAATAAATGTCCTGGTTCAATTAGAGCTGGTGTTTAAACAGTTGTCCTCATCATGCTGTTCACATTTTGACATCATGAGACCAAGACGACACCTAACAATGGAACAAAGAGTCCCTTGCCATTGCGATGCTTCAAACAGGACGTTCTCAGACAGAAGTGGCCACTGAGCTTGGAGCATCACAGAGTGTCATCAGCAGGTTGCAACAGAGATATGGAGAGACTGGAAGAGTCACAGAAAGGCCTAGAAGTGGACGTCCTTTGGCCACATCCTGTGCTGATGACCGCTACATTGTGAACACTGCCCTGAGAAACCGGATGATGAATGCCACTCAACTCCAGGCACGTTTAAGAGAGGTGAGAGGCACCCAAGTGTCATGTCAGACCATTCAAAACTGTTTCCATCAGCGTGGTCTGCGTGCTAGACGACCTGCACGGGTACCTGACCACACCACCAGGCACAGGCATCATCGTCTTGCATGGGCCAGGGAGCATTTACGCTGGACGAGGAACCAGTGGGCCTCAGTGCTGTTCTCTGATGAAAGTCGATTCACACTGAGCAGAAATGATGGCCGGCAACGATGTTGGAGACGTCAGGGAGAGCGCTATGCATCAGCCACTGTTGTCACCAGGCCAGCTTTTGGTGGTGGCGGTGTTACAGTGTGGGCAGGGGTGTCCACTTGGTACAGAACTGCCCTACACTTTGTGAATGGTACAGTGACAAGCCCATACTACCTGAATAACATCATTAATCCAGTGATTGTGCCCCTACATGAACAGCACAGGCCTAATTTCATCTTCATGGACGACAATGCTGCTGCTCATCGAGGCCGCATCATCAGGGAACGGCTGTTGGAGACTGGTGTACCTCAAATGGAACGGCCTGCACTCTCTCCAGACCTGAATCCCATTGAAAACCTGTGGGATCAGCTGAGCCGTCGTGTAGAGGCTCGAGACCCTGCACCCCAGAACCTCAATGACCTGAGGGCTGCCCTTCAAGAAGAGTGGGATGCCATGCCTCAGCAGGCAATAAGTTGCCTTGTGAACAGCATGAGACGTCGTTGTCAAGCTGTAATTGATGCTCAAGGGCACATGACGAGATATTGAGACGTTCAAATTTTTTGTTGTGGCGTAACTACCGTGGTTGTTACCTTTTGTGTTGAATGAATTTTTTGAGATGAGGAAATCAGTAGTGCATCCTTCTACTTAAATGTCTTACTTTTATGATATTATATCACTGTAGCATAAACATATTGCATTTTCCATAAATTTCACCTGAAAGCCAAATATCCCTAACTTTTTGTGAGTAGTGTATATATATAATACATATATATAATATATATTTTATATATATATATATATATATATATATATATATATATATATATATATATATATATATATATATATGTTATACATATAAAAAACTGAAAATATGCAGTATATATATATATATATATATATATATATATAATGTATATTATATATAATATATATATATATTTTATATATATTATATATATATTATATATATATATATATATATATATATATATATATATATATATATATATATATATATATATATATTATACATATAAAAAACTGAAAATATGCTGTATATATATATATATATATATTTTATATATATATATATATATATAAATAAATAGTGAATGTCTCAGAAATGGAGTCTGGAGGAACACAAGATGGAAGAACCATCATGGGAGGAAAAGGCTCTGCATGAGATGTATCGCTTTCATTCTGTATGTATACCTTCGTTCATGATAGTATATAGAACCCATACACCAATATGATTATACCATTGCAGTTTCATAAAAAAAAGTGAAAATGTTTGCCTACTAAATTCAATAACAGTTTGTTGGATTTCATTAAACATTTACAAACATAAAATAATGTCTACAATCACGTTTCACGGTGTACATATCAAATAAATAATATATTCACTTATAACACTACATCGCGTTTACAACGCTGTCATGGACTTGCATCACTGTTAGGAGGCGGTAGTGAGCCGTGACGGTCAATATTTTTCATAAAGCCACGAAGAAGAGAGCAAATCGGAAATTACGGTGACTTCTTCTTCCGACGAAGCTAGATAAACAAACAAAAGCAATGCATTATTTTCCAAAATATTAAGTACTTTGACATTGATTTAGCGTCCTTTTACATATAAATATGATTATTTGTATCGAGCTGGTGAGGTAAATACCAAAAATAGCATTTAAAGAAAGGGCTAGCATTGTGCTAGCCTGGGCGACATGACGGCATGACACTGCTGCGGTGTTCACAAACATCCTCACTTTTCATCTTCAGGTAAGATTTATGTACATGTTTACATCCCGATGCTATATGGATGCTCATTTTAATTAAATTAGCTTTGAAAATATTTTTGTTCTTTTAAAAAAAAAATATATATATATAATTTGTGGGTTACTACAAGTTAGTTAAAATGTAATTGTGCTTTAGTACACGCGACTGCTACAGTTCAGCGCCGTTAGAAAAGCAAACCTGTTTCTGACACTTTAGTCTCCTATTTGATCACTGATTCCTTGTGGTGTGTAGTTATTCTCAGTTAGAAAGTGTTGCCGTATGGCACAGACATATTTTAGCATTGTTGTCATGCTTCTTGATAAGCTCTTTCTCACTTTATTGTCTTATATTTAGAAGGTTGTGAGAAAGAGGTGAAACTTGCCTTCAGATCTACCCTTCATAAATCCACACATCGTCACCATGGCGTGGGCTCTGAAATTGCCTCTCACGGATGAAGTGATTGAGTCCGGACTGGTTCAAGACTTCGATGCCAGCCTCTCCGGCATAGGACAGGAGCTTGGTGCTGGGGCTTACAGCATGAGGTTAGTATGACTTTTGGGCGAACTGTGTCCTGTACTTGGTGTACTGTTTAACTGAATTATGCTATTGCTACAATATAATAGTTTATTTACTTTGTTTGATTGTGAAGTTGTTTAT
>NC_136622.1:32699616-32749616 GCF_933228915.1 Telmatherina bonti
TGTAGGTGCCTTGTCACAGCTGTGAACATGACGGACATAAAAGTGTGTTATCAGCACCTCACTAATAGTTACCTATAATTCTCTACAAAAAAAAGTTTGCTCATGTTACATCTTGTTTCACGCTGACATAATGGATAAGTCACATCAGGAACATGAGGAAAGATGCACATGAGACTAGAATGCCTGATGTGTAGATCAGCTGTAAACCCTTGTTGGATTTATTAACTTCATTTTTATGTTTTTCCTGCTTGTTTTATTGTCATCGCAGGACAGTCCTATGAAATTAGAATGCTTGACAATCGGAAAATTGGGGAACTTCCTGAAATCACTGGTAAAATGGTGAAGGTACGCATTAAGCTAATAATGTTGGAGGAAACGTTTACAATGATTATGAATACTTTTATTAAAAACTGCTGTTTTTCTCCTTCTTTCAGAGTATTATTCGGGTGGTGTTTCATGACAGACGACTTCAGTATACAGAGCATCAGCAGCTGGAGGGATGGCGGTGGAACAGGCCCGGGGATCGCATCCTGGACTTGGGTGAGTACAGAACACCTACTGTTCATCTTCTGGCTTTGTTGGGTGTTACTGTATGGTTTACTGTGTTTATTAACCAGTAAATAAAACAAACAAAATCATGTATTTACGATATTTAACCTAAATAGTAAAGGAATGAAAGTGGTGTTGTCTTTGAGAAGGTGGTGAACATTTAGAACTCCTTTGATAAAAGCTTGTTCTGCATTGATCCATTCCAGATATCCCCATGTCAGTGGGCATAATCGACCCCAGGGCTAACCCTACTCAGCTTAACACTGTGGAGTTCCTTTGGGACCCCTCAAAGAGAACCTCTGTTTTTATCCAGGTAGCATGGTTGTCAACACTTTTGCTTTCAAACTGCATGTTTTTACATCTCCTTTTCTGTAGTGTTGATTTATTTCTTTTGATTAAAGGGAGTGGGATGATGCGAAACAGTTAGGATTGATTTGGCATTACAGAAACAAGACATAATTAGATCCCACAGCGGACAGGAAGGGAATGAGTCAGCTCTTTGTTTATTATTCATTTGGCAAAGATACCTCTTATGTATCTCCTGACAGTCACTGCTACCAAAAAGCTAATTAAATTCTTGAACTAAAATCAGCTTTATAGAGAATGTGCACTGAGGTCATCAGCACAGAATTGTGAGGTAATTCACCGTTTTAGGTGTTACTGGACTCTGTTTACATCGCTTTAGCAGATTTGAATCGTTCTTTTCCCTGAATCTTGTGCTCGACTGCAGCAGCAGCTTCGTGATCAGCTGGTTAACTTGGTGATGGAAGTTAACCAGCAGATTTTCATCCTCGGTTTCTGGATAAACGCATCACAGAGAAGGGTGAACTTCTGCAGAAACTTCTCCAGGCTTCTGGCTGATTCTGGTTTGGATATAAAGGACAGTTTGGGCTTTATGTGAGCAGAAGTAAAGATGGCTGCAGTGTTTACTTTGTGTTTCACCAATCACCGCCGTCTGAGACTGAAACTCATGCTTGAACTTTATTCATTGTTCAGCAACTTGTAACGATCTGATTTATTAATAGTTAGTATTTTTTTTTTATTTTATTTTTTTTTTAGTCTTGTCCAGCATTTAAGCAGGCAGAATGATTTTCTGGATGCTGTGTTCTGCTGGGGAAATTTACTTTGCCAAGGGAAGAATCATAGAAATAATGCTCCCCTTGATATTCTGGATTCTTATTTTATTTTTCTACTTATTTTGCATAATTGTTTGTATTGATATTGTTTGTATATTTGTATTAGTATTTCTGCATTATAACGACTCTTCACCTCTTGTGAGTTCATCTCAGGAAGGACGTTGCTTTTCACCATGTTTTAGATGTTTTTAACAGTTTACTGGTGTGAAACCTGAAACTGTAGATGTAAACCAGGGCCGGTATCCGGCAGGTCTTTGTTGTTTACCTCTACCAGCACACCTGACTCAAATCGAATGGATCCAGCAGCTTCTTGTCAACCTGCTCGTTAATTTCAGTCAGGTGTGTTGGAGTATGGAGACAACAAAAACCTGCAGGGTACCGGCCCTTGAGGACTGGAGTTTGACACCTGTAGATGTAAACAGTAGCTGGGAACCCCCTAAATGGTGGAAGAAGTGACCTCACATGCACATTCTCTATAAGAAAGTGAAGGTAGATACGGGTGTTTGAATAGTAAAGAACTTCTGTTGCACTTAATTGTGTATAAATTAGAATTTGTCAACACTATAATTCAGAGAAAAACTTGTCGTTCCTCATTTTGGAATAACAACAAAGCTACATAATGACACATTTAACGAATTTAAAACTAAATTCAAACAAACTAAACCCCTAATTTTATTGATTAATATATTGTTTTTAGGACATTCCAGCTATTATTTACCATCACACAACTAGTTTTTCTTTCCAAACTACATAGTTTTCATGAGGACGTGAAAACTATGTAACACTAACGTTTCTTCACTTTTATATTTTTTCATATTAACTCGTCTGCAAAAACAACAAAGTTTAGCAAAAATCTGCTGATTAGACACAATTTTCTACTGCTCTCATGTAGATTTCAGTTTCATACTCTGTGACTTTTTAGGTGCACTGCATCAGCACAGAGTTCACCATGCGCAAACATGGAGGAGAGAAGGGCGTTCCTTTCCGCATCCAGATTGACACTTTCAAAGAGAATGAGAATGGAGAGTACACAGAGCATCTCCACTCGGCCTCCTGTCAAGTCAAAGTCTTCAAGGTTGGAGGGATGATGAAACTGAAATAAAAGCCTTTAATGCACTGCAATGGAAGAGTTTGTGTTGCTTGTTCCTCAATGCGGCCTTTTATTTCCCCCGCTTACCTTGTTTTAGCCCAAAGGTGCAGACAGAAAACAGAAGACAGACAGGGAGAAGATGGAGAAAAGAGCTCCACAGGAGAAGGAAAAGTACCAGCCCTCCTACGAAACCACCATCCTGACAGAGGTAAGCATGTTGAAGGGAGTCATTGTGATTAAACGAAACAGTCTGATCTAATTTACCGCACCGCTGAAGATTAAGCCCTTAGTTTCCACAGAAAAAAGAAACCAGCTGTGTGATACGGATCATCTGGAAAGTTTGTCAGTTCATTTTTTTTTAAAAGTTGATTATCTTTGTTATTTTCTTGAATAACTTGGTAATTATTAATATGTAAAAAAAAAAAAATAAATAAAAAAAAAAGTAAATAGTCTTCAGAAAGATGTTTTGAGGCTGTAACCAGTAGGGGTGGGAACATCCAATCGAAAAATTGGAAATCAGGAGTTTTTTCTTCACAATTTCAAAATAGATTTTTTTAATTTAAAAAAATTGGATCTTTTTAAAAAAAAAAAAAAAAAAATGAATGCGCCATAAAATTTTTGTCATTTTTATTGTTTTTTTTTTTTAAACAATCTTTTTACTTGTCTTGGGCATTATAGCAGCAGAATGATGGTCTGGCTACTGTGTTGTTTTTTCCTGATCTACAAAAATCAGCAATATCGGAGAATTGTGAGAATCGCAATTTAAATCGAATCGTCATTCAGAAAATTGGAATCGAATCGGGACAAAAGCATATGGTCATACCCCGAGTAACCAGTATTGATTATTATTATTATATATTATATTTTTAACATGGTCACCATGAGCTTTCTGTTTGTCATGGAACTGCTTATCTTATAAAAATCCACATAAATAATTGATACTCGGAAATTAACACAGACAGGCTGGACGATAAACAATGTGGATAAATTAGAAGCTCAAACCTTGTTATTTTAATTCCACGATAACCGAAGCATTGGTCTCTTGCAGTGCTCGCCGTGGCCGGAGGTCACATACGTCAACAACTCTCCGTCTCCTGGCTTCAATAGCACGCATAATAGTTTTCCAGTTGCTGAAGGGTAGGAGTGTTTCTGTCAAAGCTTCATGGTTAATGCTGCTTAAAGCACATCTCCACCTCCACATGTTTGACATGTGCTGCTCTGGATTTCATTAACATGGCTAATTCTTCATGTGTTCCAGAAATGGCTCTCCAAACCACCAGCCAGAACCTGTTGTTCAGGTCGCAGATGTAAGTTCATTTTCATTTTTACTTCCTGCTTCACTGTGACGCCGCATGTCATTGGTAGAGACGGAAAGCTGATGTCTGAGTGTTAGACTCTACTTAGAAGTAGATTCACCTGTAATGTACAGAAATCAGCTTTCTTCTGGTACTCTCTGAATGAAAGTATTGGAAATAAACTAAAATGTGTGGATTGGATATTAAAAAGGTTGCTGACAGCGCATTTCTCTTCTTTTGTGTCTCAGCTACTGAGTTCATCATTAAATGTGTTGTTGCAGTGCTCAGCTGGACAAGTGTCTGTCAATGTCTGCACACAAGCACTCATTTCACACATTTACCGCACTTAGATTGATTTAATTTCAGATAATAACCTTTTTTAAAAAGTTGTTAATAACTTTTATACAGGCAGACTGTGTCATTGCCTTGTTACCAGTCAGATGTCACTTCGTCTCCATAAGCAGAATGTTAAGAGAAAATGTCCAGTTATAGATAAAGGAAATGTTTACACAAGTTTTAGGTCTTTTATCTTTATTTTTTACTTTATCCTTCACATTATGGAAGATCTCAGATTAACGCCACTGATTTAAATAAAAAGGATCTGCAACAGCTTGTTGTCAACTTCTGCACAAGTCTGTTAATGAGCCATTTATCTGAATCAGGTGTGTTGCTGCAGGAAAACATTCAAAACCTGCAGGACAGCGACCCTCGAGGACCGGAGCTGGTGATCCCTGATAAGAGAGGAACTTTTAATATAAAAGTCTGCAGTTCAATTCAGTTGATTTTTTTATATAACAATGTTATTAAACGTTAACAATCGTTTCACTAAGAAGCGCTAAAAGCAGACCTGAGAAACTATACTAAAATACACTTTTATCTTAACTATCGGACTAATGGCCTAAGTCACCTTTTTTCAAGGCTTTCTAAAAACACAAAAACTTGAACCAAAAAGGTACAAGAAATTAACTAATTAATTCATTTTTATAACAATTTAGGCCAATATTTCAAACCTTTAAAGCCAAACTTATTTCGTATGTATTTCAAACCTACAGTTTCTGATGCGATTGCTGGGATTGACTCCAGCGCCGGTCCTCGAGGGCCACAATCCTGCAGGTTTTCCATGTATCCGTGCTCCAACACACCTGACTCAGTCAGTCATCATGCAGAACTTCATTGGCTGTTGGATTATTTTGATGTAAGCCAGGTGTGTTGGTAAAGGGATACATGGAAAACCTGCAGGACAGCAGACTGACTTTGGACACCCCTGGCCTAAGTGGTTTAGAAAATGAATGAATGAATGAATGCAGAGGTGTATAATCCAGGTGCCATAAAGTAAAAGTCCTGCCATGTTTTGGATCTACTTGCGCATTTATAACAGGTGGTTTCACTAACAGGCTCATCTACCTGGCAGTGGAGCTGAGCTAGTTACTTCAGCTGGGTTAGTGACTGGAACAGCTGCTGGACGGGACTTTTACATTATGGCACCTGGATTCCTCAACACCTCTGAATGAATGTGTCTCTTGAGACATTTCTGACATACTACATGGTAAAAAATGGTAAAAATCCTCCAAAAATGTTTTTTGTTTTTTTTTTTGATAGATTTTGTTTAAGCGCCAAATAAAGAGCTCATATTTGAAAAATAGGCTTTTCTTGTAATTTTTTTCATGGGTTGGCTTTAAATGTTTAACAGTAGAGGTGGGAAAATAGAATCAAGAAATTGAATGTGGGGATTTTTTGCTACACAATTTCAAAATATATATATTTTTTTGTCTAAAAATCAAATAAAAAAAAAAAAAAGTATAATCCATTATAAATGTTTTGTAATTTTTATTGTTTTTATTGATCTTTTTACTTGACTTCTTGGGCATTTTAGCAGCAGAATGATGGTCTGGCTACTGTCTTGTTTTTTCCTAATTGAAATCAAGAAAAATAATAAGCTAAAAAAGTTTCAAACGTTTTTTTATTTTATTTTTTTTAGTAAAACATCAGCAATCTTGAGGAATTGTTAGAATCGCAATTTAAATGGAATCGGCATCCAAAAAAATTACAATTGAATCTAATTGGGACGACGGCATATCGTCACAGCCCTAACTAACACAGTAGTGATATACACGTTGATCCTCTACCATTTTTTTACTTTTACTTGTTATTGTCTATGTGTTTGTGTTTACTCCTGATTTTTATTTCTGTTCGGTTTGTAGACTGAAGTTATTTCTACAACCATTTGTAGGATTCTAACTTTGTCTTTCCTTTCAGAATTTGTTAGCCACAGCGACGCCACAGGATGCGCAGCAATGGCTGCATAGAAACCGCTTTTCACCTTTCTGCCGTCTCTTCACGAATTTTTCAGGTCAGACAAAGTTGTTCTGTATGCAGATTTATTTTAGTTCACCATCTTTGCGCTTGAGCAGAGCCTTGTCTGCACAACTTATCCAGTTTAAGATGGTAAAAAATGTTTTTAAAAAATCCGTGAATGTGAGCAGATGTCGGGTCTGTGATGACACACCATGGAAAAGTGACATAGCATGACAAAGCTGGTCTTACTATCTGTTTGGATGCTGATCTGTGGTTTGTTCATCATCCTGTCTGGTCACTTCCCATGAGCAAAAACAAAGTTTAAAGGTTTTCCTCTTACACGGATAATTATAATCATTTAGATAAGAATGCAAATGCTTTTCCTCTTTGCACCAGGGGCAGACCTGTTGAAGCTGACTAGAGAGGATGTCATTCAGATTTGTGGACCAGCTGACGGCATAAGACTCTTCAATGCACTGAAGGGACGGTGGGTTGCATTCATTTGAATACATTTTACAACATATCATTCACCTCATATTGTTAAAACAACATTCATTTTCATTTTTTGTCTTTCCTCTCTGTGGATACAGGGTGGTCCGTCCGAGGCTGACCATCTACGTTTGTCAGGAGCCTCAGCAGGCTCGGGAGCAGCCACCAAAGCATGAAAATGGAGATGCTGCTGCCAGCACTTTCTTTGGTCAGTACATGCTTGTTTAAGATGTAGAAAGATTATTAATCACAGCGTCAGCCAGAGAGCCTGGGCTGTAAAGTGTCACAGGATTATTGCATTGTAGTAGCAGTTCCATTATGGTTGCAAGGAAAATGGTCGTTTTCACGTTTAAACAGCATTTCTGCTCACTTGCAAAGATTTTTTGTGGCATCGGGGGTGAAGAAGGAAATATGTTGCCAGTGAGGCACTTTTACATATGTTTAAAAGATGTTTTTCTGTCAAGGTGTGGAGTTTTATGTGTGGCCATTACTTCTGGTTTCCTGTTTTATTTTGTAGATTTCATTGTGTTTTCTGTCTCGCCTTGTTTCCTGGTCATTATTTCTTCTGGGTTCATATAGCTGATCCATTCCACTTGTGTCTTGCTGTGTGTTCTGTGTGTATTTGTACTACTTGGGCCTTGTCGACGCGTAGCAGAGTATTAAACAAAGATATTTTTCTCAGATTTGGCCTGTCATCCACACAAAAACGCAGACTCTTTTTGCAATCAAAAAGGATTCTTTTAAAAACCTGGAGGTGAAGATGTGAGACTACTCTGTTTGCATGTCTGCATGTGGACATATATAACCGAAGTTTAAGGTTTGAAACGTCACCGTCTGTGACAAAAAGTAGCATGACGTCACATGTGTGACCTTAACTTTCCACAGCATGTACGTCCTCAGATCTGTGTTGGTGTTATCCGTTGTCCAGGCGCTCTGTGTGTGTTTTTACACTCAGTAAAAACAGTACCGCTCCACGTAGACGACCAAACACATAGGACGAGATTAAGTACAGATGTTTCCCGCCACCTAACCAAACCACGTTGGAGGCATGATTTGTGGAAGTGACGTCATGAGATGGAAGGTTACTCTGATTGGACAGGATAAGGGGACGCTACCGCCGCCTGATGGTTTGATTCGCTTATGAATGTCCGGAACAACCAGTTATGTGGATACATGTGGATGGATTTGTTTATGAAAAACAAGGTCATGTGGACTCGGGTTTTTGTACTGGCCAGAGGGGGGAATATTCGGTTTTACAAAAACCTGGCTACGTGTAGACATGGTCTCATTGGTCACTTGCCAGTTTGTTGTTTGTTGTCTCAGCATCACATCTGCCTCGTGCCTCATCCTGCATTTGGGTCGACATCTCAGCTCCACATTTGCTGGCGTGTTTTTGTGTTTTAACGTTTTCTGACTTTTTGAGAAAGTTGTTTATCAGCTCACGCTATGAGGATGATTCAAAAGTATACCGTCATCACTAAATGCTTTTAGTCCCTGTCTCAGAAGACTACAAGCCACATTAGCAGGGTTTGTTTAACATGAAAATACACAAATTTGCTGTTTTTTATTTTATTTTATTTTATTTTATTTTATTTTATTTTATTTTATTTTATTTGTTTACAGACACAATGGTCCTTATAGATAAAAGAAACAACATCAACAAACACAGATACACAGACAACACACAAATTAGCCCATGTGGCTGTTAAACAGCTTCTCCATCCAATGTTTCCATAAATCAGAGAGATAGTGACAACTGCTCAGTTGAGGGTTTGTTAGTCTCGATGATGAAGTTTTCTGACTCTTTTTTGTATTATTTACAGAAAAGTTTTCTGTTTTTGTATCTAAGTTTGACATTTGTGTAAAAAAAAAAATTGTCTTTTCAAAACAGTGTCTTGATCCGGCTTTCTTCTATGCAGCCTCTGATTGGCTCAGATTCTGCTCTGCCCTCTTGTTTAAGATTGTAATCAGTATTAAAGGTTATAAATATGATCTCTTACAAATATGATAATATGACTATAAATGAAACAGTAATATCATTTATCATTTTATCTATCAACTGGTATGTATGGTTGTTTATTGGTTGTTTATTTACCTTTTTGTTTAGTCTATAATGAGTCAAAAAGATAATTTTTGACTCATCTTATTGCTTCAATTTTTGAAATTGTCTCTATATTCTGAAGTTGTCAAAAACCAGCTGAAACTCTTATCTGCCAGGTTTCTAAATAGCTGCATGTGAAACTGTCAACTATTTGTTTCTCCTTTTCAACAACCCGCTGACGTCTTTAGAGTCATATTTATCATTCAGATATTAGTGATAGATGCATGTATCTGTTGTAATTTTCGTAAGAAATCTACAAAACACATTTCCTGGGACGTGCTGCTGCTGTTTTCATCCCAGCTTCTCTTTTATTCCTGCAGTATATCACGCCATTTACCTGGAGGAACTCACAGCTACTGAACTGACGGAGAAGCTCGCTCAGCTCTTCAACATCTCACCCAGGCAGATAAATCAGATCTTTAAGCAGGGTCCCACTGGTATCCATGTGCTGGTTAGTGATGAGGTAAGATAATCCCATTCTGAAAAGGTTGCACTTTGTTCGTTGTAACTACACAGAATATATATAATTATATATAATATAACATTTACTGTCTTCATTACAGATGATTCAGAACTTCCAGGATGAAGTATGTTTTGTTTTGGACACTATGAAAGGTATTTAAGAGGAGAATTATTTCTTTTTCTCTATTTCATGTAGGGCCTTACAGTTTTGCTCATATTTATTCATACCCTTTCATTAAAGAAGGAAAAAAACAGCTGCCTGTAAAATAAGCTGAAATTGTCTAAAATAATAATAAATAAAAATTTTATGAAAATCATGACATTATTTTCTAATTCTGGTTCAATGGAAATATTTTTTAAAAAAAGCAAACAAATTAGATAATTTATTACATATTACATCACTCATAAACTAATATTTAGTTGAACAATCCTTTAATGTTTCCGCTCCAGTCAGGTGTTTTCTGTTCCTCTCAGTCAGACTTCTGCACCTGTTGACAGGTATTTTGTCCCACTGTTCAACAGAAAAGTGCTGTAATCTGTCTAGGACCAATTTGTTTTTGTTTGTTTTTTTTTCTTTCTTCTACTCAATTAAATGAAAAAACAGTGTCTTATATTACTAAATTATATTTTTGCAAATTTTTATTTATTGTTACTTTTTTAAGTCTCCAGTTATTTGAGTGACTGTTGTAAATTCAGCCTTTTCATTAATGAAAGGGGATGAATACATATGAGCACAACTGTATACACACACACACACACACACACATATATATATATATATATATATTATAGCAGGTTTGTTAAAATAGTACTTTTAACTCTTTTTTTTTTTTTTTTTTTGTGCTTTTCCCTCCAGATGACACAAGTGATGGCTATCATATCATCTTAAAGTGAAAACTGGGCCAGAGAATATCCAAGTCATGCTCTCTTATTTAGCCCCGCTGCTGTCAGCCCCTCTAGAGCTTCATTGATGGAATTTATGGATACACACCAAGAAATCTCTTTGTGGCAGCTAGAAGGAACATGTGACGGAAGCATCTGGCTCTCTGCACGCTATTTTACTGTCTTACTTTTTAAAGAAGTGACTCTGCAACCACAGTGAAGTAACACTCTCCCTGGTTTTTTTTTTTTTTTTGGTTTTTTTTTTTTTATCCCCCCTGCCATTACCTTCCTTTTAATGGTTGTATTTTCTTTTGTTGCTTATGTCTCAAGAAGTGGTTTTTGGCACTGTAGCTGATGATGTTGTCATCTATTATGCCAAAGCTCTGTGAACCAGCCATTTGTTGTATGTTCAGAAAAAAAGACAATAACCAAAAATTAGGGAAAAAAAAGGTGTTTAAAAAAATAAGAGTGAGAGAGACAGATACTGACAGCACTTAACTTTTACTTTGCAGTTCAGTGTGATTTGTGCTCGGTTGCCTTCCAGAACTAAAGCCAGTCTACAGGAAGCCCAGCATGGCTGTCAGTCACAGAATTGCATAAAAGAGGCATCAAGAAAAACTACTAGGACATGAAGGGAAAATGCTGGAATCCAGCTGTCCTTCACACATGAGATTCCTGTGGAAAGCTGTCTTTGTTACTTTTGATTAAAAAAAAAAGGCCTTTTTCCAAATACTCAACCACTGTTTGAACATCATAGTTTGTGTAGATGCCAATCTGGCACATCTGATAGTTCTCGCTGCGTCAGAAAACATGATGAACTCTGTCTGTGTTGTTAGTGATCACTGTGGCATCACCAGCAAGCTGTCTTCGTGTGCTTCCTAAACTTCTCAGTTTATTTAGCACAACATCATTTCTTTTCTTTTTTTTCGTTCTTTGGGCCATTTTTGTGACTTTACTTTTAGATTTTTTTTTTTTTTTTTTTAGTTAGCTAATTCTTTTAAGGTATTTTCATAATGGAACATCTTTGGCAGTATTTTTAACAATTATCTTTTTTTTTTTTTTAACATTCTCTTTTCATAGTTTGATTTACATTTCCAAATGCTAATAAATTTGATAAGTTGGTGGGCACACCACAGCTGCATGTGAAAAACGTATGAGTAGATTATGTTCAGCCCTTTCGTACATGAAAATTGATAGCTTGATATTTTAGATACCACTCTCTGCCCCATCTTGTCAGCATTATTAAAACTAATCACCTATTTACTGACTGCCATCTGTTGTTTCTTTATGATCATAATAAAATAAGATAAAAAGATTTATCAATGGTTTTTTTTTTTTTTTTTTGGTTTTTTTTTTTTTTTTTTTAAACCATCTCCTGTTCAGCATTGTTGCAAGCAGAACAACCGTCTGGCAGCCTTGTAGTGCCAAACGTTTGCTTTGCCTTTTTATTTAATTGTTATACTTTATTCTATTGAAATTCTTATGTATACGTTTGTGTGTTGCTGTATTGTAAATAATACACGATTTGTTTGCTTGGAGGGCATTCAAGCTTCTTGGGGAAACGTTTGACAGTTTCATTGGTGCTCATTTCTAGCTTTGACGTCTTGTCCCTTTGTCATTCAGGCCGTTGCCATGGAAACCGCTTGACAGGATTAGGTCTTGGAGGTTTTTTTTTTTTTTTTTTTTTTTTTTTTTTAAAGCTCATCTTTAAAGCTGTACCTGTGTCATATTCTTCACATCTGCTTCTGCACATTAAGAACAAAGAAAAATGAAAGGAAAACGTGGAAGAATGGGGGAAAAAAACTCCATTTCCCAGCGTGCTTTGAGGCGGTGCGTGCTTGTGACGTCACAGTAGGTATATATACGGCTTCAGGGAAGAATTTCTGCCTCCATTGTTACATTGTAACATTGTAACAACCGGGGCCGGGGCGAACCGGGGTGGAAAACAAGGCGTCATCTCGGTAGAAATTTCTTTTACAACAATTTGACTACAAACGAAACAAACCAATTCGCGTTTCTTTTATCAGGAAGATAAAGTGAACCAAGCCGACCAAACCCGCCCCGGTGAGAGACAAAAAGGGGGAAAAAAAACGGGATAAATGAGCACAAATGTCAGCGGATTTCTTTGATACAGTCACTTTAAGGCTTACATCGAGGAGATAAGACATTCGGCTGTGGTCGTCATGAAAATGTTGGCAAATAAACCGCAGCTAACCTCATGACGCCCCTCTTTCTTTCTGTCCTTTAAACAGAGGTATGCCACATTTCAATAAAACCCACCGGTCTATCAGGTAGCGCTCATTTTTTCAGTTCATTGTGCAGAACAATTAGCTCAAATATCCCAAGGAGCTTTAAATGGTAACATATAAGTGTTGCAAATTGACAATCAGGGAAGAAAACGGCGAGATCACTTTGGGTCACCATTGCTCCGAGGCTGCAGTCCGGATACTCTGTTCAGGGATCGGTTTTTGGCACAAAAAGCTTCTCACTGGGCTTTAAAAGATTGATGTGCAGCTCGTATTGGAGAGAAAAACGACCTCCGAGTCGGTTGGATTAAGGGTCTCTGTTTCTGCCCCAGGTAAGAGGGTTTAGTATCTCTTTATCTGGACGGCTTTGCCTTTGTGTGTGTCTGTATGAGAGTGTGTGTGGAAAATATGGGGAGACAGGGTGACTGAGCAAGCCTCTGCAACATACTCTTCCAACACAGTCTGACCATCATGTGCACAGTTTAAACACCTCGTCCACACTGCATGTTCTTGGCTTAAATGTGCCGAGAAGTCCCAGATAGCTGGGAAACATGCAGCATCCTGCTAAAGTCACACTAAAGTCACAATGGAAAATGCACCTCTGTTTAGTTGCTCCTTTATCATGGAGTCACATCCGGTTTTTACCCTACAGCAGCATCTGTTATGAAGCTTTAATACCATCCAATGTTTCACTGCTTCTTCAGGTGTGTGACTCATTAAAGAAACTGCTTAGTCCTAAAGTGTGACCCTTTTTGGGGGGTTTTCAGTAATTATTTGCAATGCAACATCACACAGTTAAAGTACCTTGGTCATGAATCCGTCAATGAATTCATGCAGATTTATTTGTGGGGAAATATTAATACCTTAACTCAACAGCTGCAGCTATTTCATTCAGCTTCAGTATCACTCCATCCCTCCATGTCTCTCTATATAGACCAGAAGGACAAACTATTTTGGGCATTAAAATCAGTAGATGCTCCTCCATTTAGGATAGTAATATGCTAGTAAAACCTTTATGCCAGTAAAATGATTAATTACCATTAGTATTACCTTCTAGAGTTTAGGGTCTATCTGTGTTAATTTATGGGGTTTATATGTCAGCTGTCGTGCATTAAAACATCATATGGCTGCAATGCTATGTAATAAATTATATATAAACTTAGCTCTGTCATTGACCTTGACCGATCTATGGATGCGATTGATTCCACCTTGTGTTGTCTTAAGCAAAATCAAGGGACCACAGAGATCATTTTCTTTTAGGCTGCTCTCATAAAGCATGCTTGCCTAGTTGCCATGGTTACATTTCTAGACTTGATCATTTCAGAATAGGGTTTCATGTGAGATGGGAGGCAGACAGATGAAATGATGGAGCTGGAATACAGATGAAAGGAGACAGAACTGCACAGATGCCCCTCTCTTTGTTTCTGCGGTCACATCGAGGACTCAGATACTTTGAAAGGCTACATGTCTGACCCAGCTGTCATAGAGACAAAAATATTGTGCCTGGTAAAATAAGGAATAAATATGACATAGTTGTTTGTTCTGTTTCTCATGACACATTCACACATTTACTGATAGAGTGGGTTAGCTGTGGCTCAGCCTCCGCTTCTCTCTCTAACCCCCCCCCCTCCCCTTCATAGACACCAAGTTTCCATGGAGGCAGGTTCGTCCCTAAGCCTCAAACGACGATATGAAGAGGTGGACAACAGCTCTCCATTCTCTACACCGAAGGACTCTGACGAAGACATCTCCAGCAGTGACAGTGCTGACAGCTGCGACAGCCTCAACCCTCCTTCCAGCACTGCGTTTACCCGTAAGGAACGCCAAAAGACACAATATGTCCAACGCAAACCTGATTAATCCTGTGTAACGATGCATCTCATATCTGTCTGCAGCCACCTCCATCCTCAGACAGCACAAGCCATCGCTGGGGGGGAAACGGGTGCGTTTCGATTTGGTGACAGTGTATTACTTCCCCCGGCGGCAGGGCTTCACCAGCGTGCCCAGCCAGGGGGGCAGCTCCCTGGGCATGGCCCGCCACCACTGCTCCATCAGACACTACACGCTGGGTGAGTTCGCACGTGAACAGGAAAGCAGTCACCGGCACACTTTGCGGCAGCACCTGCGGCAGGAGAAGCTCAAGGCCCGCAAAATGAAGGTGAGTCTCGCCGGAGAGGGACTGAAGTGTGACGTCTGTGATTCTGGATTTAAATGGTATCATGACTGAGACCTCTGCCTTTACTTACAACTCATATTCAACGTCGTACATGATCATGTGATGAAAGATGGTTTTACTAATGGAAACTTAGTGAAATTTAATTTGACCTTCAGCAGGTCTTAAATTTAGTCACCAGCTCAGATAAACAACAACAACAACACAGGTGAACGAAGTCAAACTGCAGGAGGTGTTTGTAACTTAACGAAGGGAAGTAAGAAACTTTCTCCTGGAAAACATTTCCAAATGTTTGTCGAGTCTTTTTTTTAAATAATTCTAAAGTCTTAAACTTTAACATTTAACATGCAAACTGGGGCTTGTAAAGTCTGAGATGTTGCTCTTTTTTCCAGTTTCTCTGAGCATTACAAGGTCTGGTCTCGGACTGGGCGATTAATCGGATTTTAATCTCAACTACGATCTGGGTTTTCAACGATCATAAAAATAAAAGGGTGTGATTATTTTTCTCTTCGCAGTTTCTTCTCCTGCTGTCTTCAGCTGCTAATCGAGCGTCTCTGGCGTTGCAGCGCTGTGCTGTAAACTCCTCCCACAGCCGCTTTGCTTTCATTCAGACACTGTTGCCAACTTGGAGACTTTCTCGCTAAATCTGGTGACTTTTTTCGTTAAAAGCAACAAATCTGGCAACTTTTACTGGAGTTATTAGAGACGTTTCTGGTGTTTTGGCGACTGACTTGAAGGCACATATTGTTCTGCAGTTACTGTTAGGAAGGAGCAGCGGGAGCCTCTCCCGTCCTAAAGCACTCCCAGGCGGCCAGTCTCAGTCGGCTCCGGCTGCAGGTCAATGTAGTAAAGTAATCGTGATTATAATTTTTTAGATAATCGAGCAGCCCTAATCTGGTCCAGGTAGAGCGATGGACTCAGAATTATTTAGAAATGGTCTGATTATTGCTGATGTCTTTCCTCCTTGACATTGTGTTGGCACAAACCTGAAGGCTGAATTCAGCCAATCAGGCACAAAGCCATTAAAGGTGTTCATAATCTTTCTTTACTCCATCCATCCATCTCTTTACTCTGCTGTTCTGAATCATCTGAGCCGCCGCGGTTGTGTGGGAAGATCATGGATGCTTTCTGAACCAGAGGTCAGCGCATGTGGCATGCTGGGGACTGAGCTGGGGTGAACAGCTCCCAGTTGTGCATTTATAGACTAAGACTTTTAAGTCTGCACCACTGAAGTACTCTGCTGCCAGCTGTTCTACCTCACCATCAGGAGCCAGGGGGGATCCCTGCATTTAGATCCTTCAAAACAGGGACTTGCCCAGTCTTCCAGGTCTCAACAAAGCTGAGCCAGTTAGATCTGGACGGCTGCTGGCTGCAAGCACACATATTCATCCTATAGGCCCAAAGAACAGGATGCATGGTTCGGAAGCTTGTGCCCTCTGGAAGACATCTCAGACTCTTTGTTCACTGGCTTCAGTGTACTTTCTCTGAAGGTTTCTTGGTGCTGATGGAAGTCAGACCACTGTCTCTGGCTATAGCGCTGAACAGCAGTGTCTTCTCTGCACCAGGAGCTCAGTGCAGCAGACTTCCAGAAGGATAAGGACAGAAAGATTAGAGAGGTGGACAGGATAATTAGCAAGAAGCAGTTTGTTGTCCAACTTGGTGTGTGAAGGTCTTCACCTCACAATGAGGGAGGTGTGTGACACACACCATGGTCGTGGTACAGAGTTGTTAGAGGCTGCAGGTCCACTATGGATGGCTCACCAGGGTATCGCAGGGCCAACACAGACAGACAGACGTCCATTCTCACCTTCACTCACAGAGGGAATTTAAGAGATGCCCGTTAACCTAACATGCAGTGGGAGATCCCACGCATGCACATGCAGACTCGACACACAGAGAGGCCAGATCCAGACTGCTCCCAGCTGAGGCTCCATCAGGAAACGTCTTGCTCCAAGGAGAGGATGCTACCACATCACCGTGCAGCCCCAATCCCCCCCCCACCCCATAGTCTACTTCCTTATCTAGCTCATAATATCTCCCATTTGCTGTTAATCAGAGGATTTTCTTAATTATTTCAGACCTGGTTTGGAGCAGACGATTTATTCTGGATGTTTTGATAAGTAAAACCTGAAAACTGAAAGATTTTCTTCATAAAACTAATTTCCTTTTGTTGATTAACTAATTAAGAATTAAATCAGTTAAAATAAAAACACTACTTAGACTTTTCCCCCACATCTCAGATTCTTTTCATTTCTTTCCAGTTCTGCTGAAGACCGATTGTCTTCTTAAAAAAGCCTTTAATTTACTCACCAGGAGAGAAAAGGACACATTCAGACAACATGACACAGATTATAGAAATATCCTTGAGATAAATGTGTGTTTTGTTTAGAAGTAGTTTTTTTCTTCTCTTGGCCCGCATTAATCTTGTCACTGCTCCTCAGATTTATCTTGTGACCCTACTGGTGGGGTCAGACACAGGCTGGGAACCACAAGACTGAATTGCTGAAATAGAAAGCACAAAGAAAAAACAGCAGCAGCTTTACAAAATGTAACTTAAACTTTAATAATATACGTGTATATTGAGACTTCCATTTAGTACATGTACAATTTAGGTATCAGATTTCATTTTCTGCTGTTATGTTTGATAAGAAAATGGTTTTACTTGTGCTTTTACCTCTATGAGAGATCAGAGTACTCTTTCTGTCATATAGAAATGTTAAATAAGCTGCAAATGAAGCTGTTTCTGACCTCCTGCTTACAGCTCTGCACTTACTGTCGCCCACAGCTGACAAGGAACGGCACGGTGGAGTGCGCTCAGGCCGAACTGCTCACTCTGGATGACGTTTCAGACGAAGACCTCGACGTGGACGCCGTCGAGGTAGACGACTGTTTCTTCCTTCAGCCGCTGCCCACAAAGCGCCGTCGGGCCCTCCTGCGAGCCTCTGGCATTGCCCGCATCGACGTTCGTGAGAAAGCCGAGCTGCGATCCATCCGCCTGTCCCGGGAGGAGTGTGGCTGTGATTGCCGTTTGTACTGTGACCCTCGCCACTGCGGCTGCAGCCAGGCTGGTATTAAGTGCCAGGTAAGACGGATGCATATGCAGACAGAAGACAACCCCTTGTTTAAACCTTAACTCTACCTCCAGTTTAATAAGAGTTGTTTTGTTATATTACCTTAGAAACTTGCGTTCGTCCACATATCAGAATATCATATGTGGAGGCTTGTTAAGCAGATTTTTTTTTTTTTACATTAGAGCACTTTTCAAACAGAAAAGTAGCTTTAGATACTAAAATAATTATATTAAAACAAACTAATAACCGTGTGTCCTTAAGATGTTATTACATAGATGCATTTTACAGCAATCGTTAGAAAAATCCAGGTTCTACTGGGTGACGCAAACTTAAAGAACCTTTTAAGCTTTTACATATTCACGATAGATCTGAGTTTAGGAATAATAATTTAATGTCAATAGCTTTTCTGTACATTACAGGCTGCAGTCGGAGAGAACAGTTTTCTGCTGATGTATGTGTGTAGAACAGGAGTAGGTAACTCTCAGCTGTCCTGCAGGTTTTAGATATTTTCTCTCTCTAACACACCTTATTCAGATTGAATGGATCCAACAGCTGATTGAGTTCTGCTCATTCGTTTCCCTATTTCAACAGGGTGTTGAAATAGGGAAACATCTAAAACTTGCAGGACTGCAGCTCTCGAGGGCCGGAGTTGCTTCCGTCGGGTGTAGATAGTACATAAGACCTTTTATAGACTGAAATGCATCTGTCTGCTATTGATCAGTGAGTGAAATGTGAATGATCTGTGTACTGAGGAAGGAAATGCAGCTTTTCTTTGTTGGACTCCTTATCTTGAGATTGAGAAAAATAAATAAAACAAAGTCCAAGAACTCCTTAACAGGACATTTATTCATGACATATGTCGATTTATTATGGAAGAAAAAGAACTTTTAAACAATTTCACAAAATTTTATGAAGAAAAATTTTTAAATGTTGAAACTAATTTAGTTTTACAAATAAAAGAGCCACTAATGGTGGATTGGATTAGTGAACTTGGTAAAAACAGGATCTTTTCCATTTTTTAAAGACATTATTATTATCATTATTATTATTATTATTATTATTATTATTATTATTAGTAGTAGTAGTAGTAGTAGTAGCATTAGTAGTAGTAGTATTAATAAATTATCAATATTTAAGGGCATTTATGTGATTGATGATGGTGAGCATATTGACATATTTAATTTAAATTAATTTAATATAAAAAAATTAATTTAATTTAAACAATGTAATTTCATTTAATTTAAAAAATTTAATTTAATTTAATTTAATTTAGATACAATTTATTTGATTTTTATTTTTTCTCCATTGAAAGGAAGAGCAGACTGTATCCACATCATTCTTTTTTCTTTTTTTTTTAGATAATTTTTGACAATGCTGGAAAGCGTTTGACTTGGTTGCTACGCGCACCTTCTGTTTCTGTCTGACTCTTGAAATACTGCTTTATTTTTGAGGTGGATCGGATGTCGTTCCCGTGCGGCTGCTCGAGGGATGGCTGTGGCAACGTCGCCGGGCGCATCGAGTTCAACCCCCTGCGCGTTAGAACTCACTACTTGCACACCATCATGAAGCTGGACTTGGAGAAAAGGAGGATGCTGATACAAGGGACTGGGGACCAGTATGCTGAATGTGACCCCATGTCTTCCCCGTCCTCCATTTGCCCCACGTCCCCGACCTTATCATCCATCACTGGCCTGGACTCTGAGCTGGAGGAGAGCGAGGTGCAGTCGGTCGAGGAGGTTCAGGACCTCCTGGTGGAGCAGGATGTACTGGAGCGAGAAAACGAGACAGCTGTGCTGCACCTGCAGAGCGCAGAGGAGCAGGAGAGGAGGGAAAGGGAGGAGGCAGAGGGAGAGGCAGTGCAGCAGGAGCTGAGCGCTGGCGGTCTTACAGAGCAGCCTCTCTGCATCCTACCCAGTGACTTGGGAGGGGAGCTTCATGAGCAGACAGAGGTGTCAGGTGTGGACCAGGTCCTGCTGCAGGGGCCTTTCCCTACTGTTAGCACAGTGCTGTGCATCCCTGAAAGCCAGGAGGAGAGCCCCTCTGATCTTCTCAAAGACTCCCCCTCTCTGCTCTACTATCAGCTCAGTTCCGTAGAGCCTGGAGCCTTTGAAACGCTGCCCAGAGCAGAGGAAGACGAGCAGGAGGAGAAGGTATCCGCGAATGAACAGGAAGCAGAAGGAACAGAGTTAGCAGAAAAGAAACAAGCAGTGGAGATGAAGGATGATAAGCATGAAGGCAACGCCAGCAAACAGAGTGGCGATGAATCCTTGACCAATGTGGTTCTCTGCTCAGAGGACCGTGCAGCAGAGTTGGAGGTGAGGCCTGCAAGTCCTCAGCAAAAAGTCCCCAAAGAGCAGGAGCCCTGCTCGGAGAAACAAGTCCATCCACTGCCTGAAGAAGTTTAGAATCGGCTTCTCTGCATATATTTTGCACAATAGCTTCATCTAAGATGACATATTTCACATTTATTACTTGCATCATCAAGATTGACTTCAAGTTGCAATCTCTTGTAGTGACTGTCATTGAATTCTGTGCAGAATCAGCTGGAGCATTACAATACGTGAGAGAGGCGCGGTGCTGAAAGCACACACACACATCGCTCCCCAGCGGTCATACGAATGCAGTTATGAAGGGCAACGTTGTAGATACGTCTGGTGAGGGGGGGGGGGGGGGGCGATGAAAGAGGCCTTAGTGGAAAAACATAAAAACACTTGTGTAGAAGTTGATAAGAAGTACAGCAAATTAGTGCTTTGTTCATTTCCAACGCAGCAAACAGAGAACACGGTGAATGCAGACGTAGGCATTTTGTTTATGTGATGTACAAAGCATCTAAACACAAACTGTTTTGCAGTGTGCTGGTGTATTTAGATACTTGCTGGCTCATTTTTCATTACAGCAAATCTGTGCTGTAGTCAAGCCAAATGAAGGCCTCTGATAGTATCCTCTGCTAAATATAGACCTAATAATCCTGGAAATACTTGTTTTTTGTGTACTGTATATGCATTCGCAATGTGCAAGAGAGCTGCTTTCTTTCTTTCTTTCTTTTTTTTTTTAAACCTGTGTGCGCATTTTGAACCTGCAGCAGCGAGTGTTGTGGCTCTGCTGCACCAAGACATGAAGGTAACCAGACGCAGAGCAGCGGATTAGCACTGGCCTTAACCTGGACATCATACAAGTGCAGTAGAGTCGTCAATATGTGGTCTATCATGGATTAGACGCAGGTGGTTTTTAAAGCTGATGTCCTTGCAGTTTGTTGGTTTCGGAGTGAAATATTATTTCCATGTGGTCACACCTAGCCGGATGAGTTGCGTTGGCGATGAAGGGCCAGAGTAGATCTGCAGCAGTGCTTCTCAAACTCGATGCAGAAGGAAAGGAGCGGATTCTGAATTGAGCCAAACTTCACATGAAACATTAAAAGATTGGAAAGAAAAAAATGCAGCACATGCTGTTAAACGTACTTAAAGAAATCATGTGACATTAGTAATTTATGGATCAAATTTACAAAAAAGTTGATTTTATATGTGTGGAATGTGTGTGCGTGCGTGTGCGTGTGTGTGTGTGTGTGTGTGTACACCTACTTTATATGTGTATGTTAATGTTAGAGTAAGCAAGAAGTGTGTTTGCATCTGTGTGCATGCACATGTGTATGTACTGTTATAGTAAAGACACAGATTTCCAACCTGAAAGGTGTTGATGTTACAGACTCACAGTTTACTGGTTTTATTCCTCTTCCATCATAAAGAAATGACTTCACACAGAGATGTTTCTGTCTCGGAGAACCTCTTTTTAGAAATGCAATAGCGACCGCACTGCGAATCATAGATGTGGTGATTATGGAATGAGGTGTTTTGTGATTATGTAAACGCAGAAGTGTAAGATTTCTGGTCTTTAAATGTCTTTTTTTAAAGCAACGTCTGACTATTGCTGATCTGCGTAAGTGAGCCGACACTTCTTACACAAAATCAGTCCTTTGTTTTGTTGCCTAAAATTCCTGCTGTTGCCGTTGGTAACGACTTGCCTAACACAGGATGTGCTGCTGTGTATGAGCTGTCTGATGTATTTCTTTGCCTTTCTTTTATCTCTGAATTGTCTTCATATAATCCTGCTAAATAGCTGCAACAACGCAGTGGTTTCAAACCTAATTAAATGATGCTTTCATCCATCAGGGTTTTAACAAAGCAGTCTCTTGTAGTTATTATGAGGCTGAAGATTTGTTATGGCTCTTTATGTTTGCGTGTCTTGCTTTGACGGAGTACCATCTATGAAGTGATGACAATTACAAGCTGCCTATTGTTGAGCTTTTAGTCCCTGCCGTTCTACTAACAGATTTAGGTTTGGGACCACTGCACTAAATTAACTCTTGTACTCTGTGATTGTGTGTATCCTGTGTGAAAGGAGGTGTGTGATTGTTAAGATGACTGATAGGCTTAGACTTCGTCTACAGGCGGTGAGAACTACTCTCATGATAACTGTTGCCTAAAGTGGGATAAAAAAGTTTTTATACAAAAATAAAACACTCATTTAAAAAAAAAAAAAAAGTGTGTTGTGGTTTATGTGTTTGTGTTTTTAACAAAGAGTCTTTCAACCATTTATGGCTTTTATCTCCACAGATTAGAAGCTACTGATAAAAGTGTGTAGGAGGAGATTCATACATGACAATAAAACAATGGAGTAAGAATTCCTTGTAATCTTTTCAAGTGGGTTGAGTTATAGTTCTCCAAGTTTTCTTTTGACATTTACTGCTTTTTACTCATTATCCATCCAATCCTTGTATGTAATTATTTGTTCAAACTGTTAACAATGAGCTTTTTGGTCTTTTAGGCATCACAAATGCATCTGACAGACAATAGATACGAGGATAAGTAATTTCTTTTATACAAATAGCAGACTTCCTTGTTATTAAATATAGTTTATTTCCATTTCCTGTGTTGTGTGTCAATAATAACAGAGTCTAACTGGCATGAAATACTGTTTTTGCACAACAAACTGACTCCAACATTATTAGTTACAAACTCGTATATCTCAGCGTTATTTGCAATTTAATTGTGAAAAAAACAAAAACTGAGGGTGGAAAAGTTAAGGAAAAAGAAGAAACATGTCTAAAAATGATCTACATCCGATTAATTGCATCTATTTTAAAAAATTAAGCAAAGACTTGACACAGGACCTAACAGATGCAACTGGATGTTCAGGGAAGGCAGGAGAACTGGCTGAGGTATGGCAAATAACACACAGGACTGGAAATCAGTGAGATGGATCCACCTCAGAATCTGCACATCAATATTACTGTAGCCATGTTGGATCATCTTCACAAGAGACAAAAGGCAACAAACATCCAAAGAAGAGATTTGTAAAGTCCTTCAAGAATCCTGGAGAACTATTCCTGAAGACTGCCTAAATAATATCTATGACAATTAAGAATAAATAAATAAATAAAAAAAAACTGATTTCCAAGCTTGTTTTTCTTTGTTAATCTCAATACTTGTGCTGACGCAGTAGCAGCTTTTCATTAAAAAACACTCATGTGCCAGGTGTGAGGGATTTTTCCCTTTTATAACCAATATGTGCAAATAAATCAAAACATTAATTCACAAAAAAAGATATTGTGGTTCACTGTAAACATGTACGAGCAATTACAGAAAAGTGTACATCATGTATGTCACGTACCTCTTCCAGACCTTAAAGGCCGTGACGTGACGGCCCTTGCAGTACACTTTCTGACCACTAGATGGCAACGTAAAATCATCACTTCGTCTGTACAGCAGCTGTTCCAAGACTACATTCACCAGTGCAGCCAGCAACAACTCCTGTGGAGCACTGTGAATAGTCTGAATGAAAAGGCATTTTCAGGACTGTCCTGCCCAAGATTAACACTGTTCACAAGGTGTGAAAGTCATTCGTTCTTTTCTATTTTGAAGAGCAGGAAGTTTTGAGCTTCATTAATAGCATTATTTAGTGTGCTGGGGGGAGTGTAACTTACACTTCTGACATCAGTGTTACTGTTCAACTGACTCATTATACTAATGATATATGATGGTCAAGTCAGTGGTGGTGTGACACCTGTAAGGATGATACCAACTTCAGGGAGGTGATCATGTCTCTGCACATTAAGGACACGCCACCAATGTGGCATTAAAACTGTGCGAATAACACTTGTCCTCTTTGAGCATGTAGTGGTCTTGTCAAACATACACACACACACACACACACACACACACACACACACACACACACACACACACACACACACACACACACACACACACATACAAAACAAACCCTACTACACAGGCTACACAGTCATAAGGTTTACTGCTCGTAGCAACCATGTGACTGACTGCAGGTGAATCAAGCCTGTCAAAGCTAAGCTTTGGTGCACTTGGCCGTATCCTGGAATCACCTCACTTTCATTAAAGGTGCATAAGTAAGTAGTTGATGCACCCTCAGGTGCTGACATCTAGTGGTATAGAAATGCATAGAAAGTTGTGAATGGACGGTAGCCATCAGAGGACAAAATTCTTCTACACATCAACATGATTTCATGAGTAAATATAGACGTCTCATTCTCAGAGAATGAAAAACATAATTTTATTTTGGTATAGTGATCAGATACAATTTTTTTTTTTTTTTTTTTTTTTTTACATTGACTTGATTTTCTGACATGCTGCACCTTTAAATAATCTGATCCAGTGAGTTCATCTACACTAGCTGAGTGAATTACTGCTTTTACCTGCAGTTGCACTGACAAGGAATTATGTGCTGCTGACCCAAATACAGAAATAACAATAACACTAAATCTTTATTTATATAGCACATTTCAAAACAATGTTACAAAGTGGTTAACATAGCAGAGAATTAAAGAACAATAAACACTGGGGGTTCATTCTCAGCATAACTATTTGTGCAGGTGTGCTTGGGCCGATTCTGGTTCACCATTCTTACAGCTTTTGGACAGAGTTACTTTTTCAGTCCTGTAAGATTTGGATCGTTAAAGGGTCAAAGCATTTATGCTAACTGGAGTTATTTAACTGCTTCAATTTGTTTCCCCATCACTGCAAAGACACTACAGACTAAGTCATTCATTGCACTTTTACTTTAATATTCTAAATGTCATTGTGGACTTTGAATACACTCTTTCGGAGGATCTGTAACAGAGGAGAAGGGTCAATCACAAAAATAATATCACAAAGTCAACATTATAACTTATAGTAATGTAAAAAAAAATAATGTACCCTCTCTTTAAACTCAAAGGTTTATCAAATGGGATAAATCCACCTTCAAAGAAACAATGCATAAAATTATATACCCTATCAATATTCAACAAAAAAAACTAAGCACACTTTCAGGGCTTCCACAGAAATAAAGAAAAAAATGCAACCAGGTGCTACTAATCAGATAAAATGGATTAACTGATACTCAGCAAGTGCGATCATCTCTATAAAGTACCGCATTGAGTGAAATCAAACACTACATGGCAGCACAAATACTGTACCTCACAGCAACTATCAAGCAGGGCGGTAGAGGTAGGATGATTTAAACAAAATAGGTAATAAAACAGGTTAGTGATCAAAGCACAGCAGCAAATACAACAAGAATAAAAAAGGAAAGATTCTAGGTGTTGTAATGGTCCAACCATAATCTAAAGTCCAGGTGTGATCACGAGACAGCTGTGCATAACAATACTGTAAAAGCTTTATTTAACAAAGCATTTGTAGTTTAATCTGTTCTCCTGTAAGTATTCCAACCTGACTGTAGCACACTGCCCAGTCGCTGCAGTTCATCTAAGTGCATCTCTTTACTTAAAGCTGCTGGAGTAGAATACTTCTCTTTCTCTGTTTGTGTATTTGTGCCATGTTCAGGACTGAGAATAGGCCAAACAACAACACAGAGACAAATTAGTTCTGGAACCTGTGGAACAATTGTGGCAGAGCTCCAAAGCTCTGAGAACTATGCATAATCTGTTTCACCTTTCCGGCCTGTGACTTTCTATTGTTGTACCTCTCCAATGCCCGGAAGAAGCCTGCTCAGTCTGACAGTTTCCAGGGCTGCTGGTGGAGCCAGTCGCAAGCCTGTGGAAAGATTTTTAAAACAACGCTAAAGAACCATCGTTATCAGTCGTCTTAAAGCATGCTGACAGATGTTAAAAATCACCAGCTCAATCTGGGCTCTGATTTTTACTGTTGTGACTGGACAGAGCTGCAGAGAGCAACTGGGTGTTCCTAGTTATGTATGTGGAATGGAAACTTGCCTCCCAACTTCATTAAGATCTTCCAGCCTAAAAGTGCTGCTCCAGCGAATGGAAAGAAGGCTTCCTCTCCCGCTTTCTCTCCCTCCGTGACGCCAGCACGATGGCATCATTAGGTCTTTACCGAAACCAGTCCCTTTTAAATAGAACTGTTTATAAAACTGGCACATGGTATTTTTACTAGTACGCCATGCTATTTGGATGTTTGCTGGCATGCAGAGGGAAATCCAGACCTCTTCCACAGAGTTCACTTTGTGTGCTCAGGGGACAGCATCCAAATAACTCACAAATAACCGGAAAAAGGAAACAATGGAGGCTGTAAAGATTAACACAATACTAGCTGCTCCAACTGTCTCTTTCCATCTGTCATCATTTTTAAAAAAGCAATATATCTCCCTTAACATGTCAACCTGTAGCCTGCATGATGCACATGTACAATCTCTGTCAGCTACCACCCTCTAAACCCTTTCAGATTTTACTGGTTTCAGAAGTTGGGAAAAAAAGTTCAATGCTCCCTTATCCTTGGAGCTAACAGCTCACTTAAAGAAAACAAACTCCCAAAATGTGTTTCTTAGGATTAGTTTCTGTTGTTTCTGGCACATGCTCTCACAAGACATAGCAAACTTTAACATTACTCTTCAGAGTCTGTGAACTTTGCAGCCACTGCTAGTTGGATTTTGATAACCTTGAACAAATAGAAAATGCATATTTGTGTTAGCACACTGGTACAACAGCAATATCATACTTATCCATCTCTTTTCAAGAACTTTTATTTAAAAAGAAAAAAAGAAACTGCTACTACTGCAGCTCAAGCACTGATAAAGAAATTGTCAAGACAACACTGTCCAGTTAACTTGAGCTATAAACGTACCTAACTGTGCATGGTAGAGTACTAACAGAGTGGGCTAGATTGTAAACAGGAAGGCAATAGGAAAGATTGTTATCAGGTTATCTTCCATTACAGATGTGCATTCAGAGAAAAACACATCTGTATGTTCTGTATAGATTACCTACAGTGGTATCAATGTGTACAGATGCAGAGATCCAGCAAGTTTATGAGACAAATGAATTTGCATCAGGTTAAATGTTTGTATCATATCAAAGATGTCATTCTTTTTTAACATGCCAAGTGGTTAAATGTGAACAAAACATATCATGCCATCAGATCACGTGGCATCTGGTCTTCTTCCTATCAATATGGCTTCATCACTTTGAAAAATGCTGTAGATATACAGTATATTTTGCATTTAAATTTATTTGTTCTGCTGGTCCGAGACTTATCTTGAAGGGCTATGTTTAGTCACAAGATGGACTTGTTCAGTGTATGGTGGTCCTGTCCTGACATTGTCCTGATGTCATTGCTGCTGGGTCATTCTGACATAACAAAGGTCAGAAAACAATGACAGGATCTTAGTTTGCAGAAGAAATGTGACAATATGCCCGTACCTTAAGCTTCAACTGAGCATACAGTTTTGTGAATTAGAAATGACAAAATAATGGCATTTTACGTTTACAGTATCCTCCTTACTTTTTGGATTGTATTGCATTTTAGTGAATCTCTAAGTATCAAACCTCAGTAGTGAACTTGAATTTAATGCATAAACATAATTTATATGAGGTTAAATCCCTACAGAAACCCAGCACTGAAACACCCACCTTTACATCAGGAATTAACTTTAATTACAGCCAGGGATTATAACTGGTTTTAGTCCAATTACTACAGAAAAATGTGACATGGTGAAGCTTAGCTAGCTGCTTGCTAGATAGGTTAGCTAATTTAGGTAACTGACTGTAATGGTCGGTTCTGTTTGTTGTGCCAGCTGTAGAAGGATTTAATCTTTCTGTCCAAGTAATTTTACCACTATAACATCAACACGTTTGTGTCCCATGTTTCCAAGGTTGACATTCATTTAAATTTGCATTAGCTCATCTATTAGCCTCAGTTAGCTCTACAGTGAGATTAGCTAACAATGTGCTAATTCTATTCTATTTTATTCTATAGTCATTTAGAATTAAAGTATAGTCATTTAGTCAATTAAAATATGACTCAGATTGGAATAATTAATCAAATTTCTCACTATGATTAAGAAGCAAACTGATGAAAGACTGATGATGATAGAGCTTATTGTTTTGACAAAAAAAAAGTTGTTTTAATAATTGCTGGTATTTGATTTAGTTACTGACTTAAGTTTGGAATAGGTTAGACTGAACATACAAGAGCACACTGAAAACAGTGGTAGATGACTGTTTTTGACTAATCTACCTATATAAATGATACAGCACTGTTAAAACAAGCAAAACTAAAGCAAAATCATGACAGCACAGCTGAGTAACTGCAAAAAGAACCACAAAAAACATCTGCCGGCTCACAGCTGTTTGAAATATAGTGTCTTACACCGCCTGCTGGTCCCTAAAGACCTGTCCGTCACTATAGCGACATCCAAGTTTTCTAACAACAAGAACAACAACTCAAAAAAGACTATGCAAGACAGTGTGCAGCTCCACACGAGTGCATGTTTGCTTGTGGTATTTCTTCAATGCTACATGTTCCTCTTTCCTTTAAGTGTTGTAATGAAAACCATCCCATTAGCTAAGCAGCTGGCTGCATGCCCGGGTTTCCTCGAGGTGGAAGTTAAAATATCTATATGCTTACACAGTTTCTTAACAACAACCAGTTACCCTCATCTGAATGTTTTCTAACTTTACCCTGGAGGATAAAGAGATGACCTCATATTATGGTATCCACAGTAAAAAGTGAAAAGAATTTGAATCTCTTGCTTGATTCTTTCAATGTATTTAAATGTTTTATTTTTCACTTGTTTAGGATTAAAATACTTTTTAATTTTACACTTCAAATCATATCCGAATTGAAGCAAAGAGTGATTTTAGTGGGATAAACAGTGGCAAGTTTCAGGGAATAACCAGTAAAAGATATAATCCTCTAAATATTATGTTGTTTTAATAATACTGTTTTAAGATTACATGACAAAGAAGGTCACATTCCCAAATAGCTTTTAACCATACCTGAGAGACTGCTGCTGGCAAGGCCAGATTATCCAATGGGCATTTATGGGCACGTGCCTAAAGGCCCCACTTCTCCATGGGGCCCAGGTAGGGTGTAACCCAGCTGTTCGGACATGAAACAAAGTGTACATAAAAGCCAGACAGTTACATCACAGTGTCTAGTGTATTACCATTGGTACTACTGGCTGAGAGATTTTAGAAATGTTGTTTCGCAGTGTATCATTCACAATTTTCACAGTTTTGAGGTGGTGAAGGGGGCCCATGGGACACTCTGAGCCCAGATGCCTCTACACTTTTAATCCGGTCCTGGCTGCTGGGATGGTAATGTCAGATTGGTTCAAGACTTTGTTTCATAATGAAATATCTTTTCAGATGTTTGATTGATTAAATAAAAGTATAAAAAAAAAATCCATTTTGTGCGAATCTGAAAGATGAAAACAAATGTGAGAATAAGATGCCCTGTGATGGACTGGCGACCTGTCCAGGTGTACCCTGCCTTTCGCCTAATGATTGCTGGGATGGGATCCAGCTTGCTTCCCCGTGACCCTTCATCAGAAAAAGTGGTTCAGAAAATAATTGAATGAGAATAAGATTAATTGAAAACACTAAAATTGTGTTTCACCGTGGTGTTTTTGTCATATTCTGACAATCTTGTTCAGCTTGATCTTGACGTTATGCAATCTGTTGTAGAAATAGTGGGAATAGGAGTGATACAGGCTACTGAAAATCTGGGAAAGGATACAGAGTCACTTCCTTTCTTCGCGCCCTATTCCCCCATGCATAATTAACTGAATCATGTAAAAGTCCCCACTTGTGGCAAATCTAACCCCCGTCATGGCAGTTAAGGTCACTTAGCTATAATTTAAACCATATTTCCAGTTTTCTGCCTCCCCTTCTTGTATAAAACTAGCAGTATGAGTCATTCCCAGTATGGGGACAGGCTGTGCTGGGCTTTGTAGGAGTTCAGTTTTCAGTAGCTGCATTGTACATTGATAATTTAATCGTATGAGCTCATTTCCTGTAACAAAAGGGGTTCGCTCGTCTACCTGTAAAAACAACGCTCTGCCCCACTGCCTCTGTGGAAAAGACTTTCCAGTGAGTGCTGCACAGAATGTTGAAACAGGGAAACTGGTGATGGAGGTTGGAGAATGGAATGTGCTTTCCATTAGCGGAATAATCTAAAAGGGTGGTGTTTACTCAGGAGATAGGCCACATTTAAGGTTACAGGTGCTGCATACACTGAAAAAAGTGATTTTGACCCTTAGTAAATGTTACATATCTTATTTAAGTATTTGTTAACAGAAATAGTTGTGTTATTTAACTCCACCTATAAACTATAAGTAATTTTAACACATATTGTCAAAGATATGACTACCATATTTTATTTAATTCTATGCAACTCGAAAAAATTAAGTGTAACAAACTGTTGCATACTATCGGGTTAGGAGTTTGAATTTTGCGCATGCGCAATAATATACCGCCATTTCTGAATTTTGGGACGCAGCCGGTCAGTTACCTGCAATCTGGACACCCTGCAGACGCTGTTTACCTCGTTACAGGCTGAACTCTACGTGTTTTGGTAAGTGTTTAAAAATCATTGGTATGTTGTAGTTTTACATGGACCACGATATAAGCCCTGTTTAATTGTTTAAAATTAATATATACTCAAGTATTTACAGCTAAGGACGTATTATATTCGGGCGGTTAAGCTAGCCTTATGGGAATGCTTTAGTGTGTTAAGTCAAAGTCGATGTGTTATAGTCAAATAATTAGGCTCCGGGCGGGGTATCAGAAATGGTGAGTTAAACTTAACTTAAGCGGATTGGACTTTGATGCTTATTGCGTGAGTTTTTTTTTTTTTTCTTTCTTTTTTTACATAAACGCATTTAATGACAGTTTGCATTAGAAGCAATGCGGAACGTTTGTCAGTGCCGATTTCCGGGTACACCGATTACACTGATGCACACAGGAGTACTCGGTGACTTTTATTCCTATATTCAGCGAGTTTCCCATCCCCTCTAACAACAATTCTTTTTTAAATAAAACATCTAGCGACATTTTCAGGTGTTACACGAGACTTCTAAAGGCAGACGTGAAAAAACGTGTCTTTTACTCTTCGCTATGAAGGGCGGGGGGGGGGGGGGGGGGGGATAGACTAAAACAAACAGACATACAAAGAAACCTTTTGAAGTACACAATAGCACCCGATTCCAACTAAACTCAGCAGTGTGGTCGGCACTTATCCATTTGATTTTATTGCTCGTGTTGTTCTCTGATTGCAAGTCTATAAGGGCTATTATTGCAGAATATTATTTAAACAATGTCTTGTCAGTAATATTCCTGCAATAATGGCCCTACACAAGTTGCTTTGAAAACAAAGCATCTTCTAAATAACAGTAGTAGTAGTAATTCCTGTTAATGAAGACAACATTTTAAAAGTGAAAAGTACTGTAACATATTGTACTCTTATTTAAAGGGAAGCATGTTAGTTAAAGTGTTAAAAAATGGCACTTACATTTTGTGTTTGCTCAATTTGGCTAGCTTATATTTCTTTTCCACTTTAAAAAATGTATTTTTGATTGTTTGTGGCTATTATTTCCTTTTGTGAAATCTAAATATACTAATAATGATACTTTTTGGGACAATAAATATGCGATTAAAATGACATTGAGACTGATAAATTAAAAGCTTTGTGGTAATTAGATGAGTTTTTAATTGAGTCCCACACCTAAAACCATACACAGATGACCTAACATAACATAGCATAGCATTTCTTTCCTTTCCCTAACTAATCTGTCATCTGGTGCATATTTCAGTCATGCTGAGGCACAGTTGAGATGTGGACTTTTTCTACTCATGATTTTGTATCCAATAAGAAGATTTACATTACATGTCTTTACAGAAATAATGTTGATAACATGTTTTTTGTATTGTTGAACCTTGTCAGGTTTATCACATCGGATTTTCAACCAAGCTTCAGACTTTTAATTTTCCTTAGGTGAGTACAATAAAAAATCCTTACTGCCATGTTCATCTTGTAAATCATGCAAGTTATAAAAATATATTAATTTCATCTACAAAACTGTGAATTGTGCCAAGGAAATGTAATCAAATTTATGTTGTAGCATGTCTCTCAATCTCACCGTGATCATTAGCAAAAGATGGGTTAAACTAAGAATGCTTTTCATTTTTAAAAGTGTTCATAAAATCAAAAGTAGGTTGCCAATAATGTGTTTTCGGCGCCTGTAACGTATGATTACCATTGTCCTATGGGGCAGCAACACCATTTTAGTATGTTAAACAGTTTTACTCGCTTTAGGGGAAATTTATTTTAATGTACCTTCACATTAAGTATTTTCAAGGTAAAAGTTACTAACTTACAAAGTTTTTTTTTTTCTCAAGATGTAAGGCTCTTGGTGATGCAGTGACTGTAAAACACTTAAGGTAATGTTTGATTCTCTGTCTTCTTTTCATCCCTACTTTTATGTGTTTGTCTAGTTTATGTGGCAGTGTAAAGACTGTGGTGTTGAATTGTCTAGACGCTCAGAGCTTCTTAAACATTACAGAAAAAGACATAGTCATTTTGGACGTGGCCATCATATTAAGTGTATACATCTAGATTGTCCCTGCATCTTTAAGACTTGGAATTCACTTTTGACACACCTGTCAAGAAGTCATAACAATGCCTTAAAGCACTCTGATAAATTTACATTTTCCTGCCAACTATGTGGCTTTAGTGAATTAGGAACTGAGCATGATTATTTTGTACATATAAACCATCATCTAAAAAACAACGAGACAGTCAATTGTGTTTTTAAAGGCTGTGAATACAAAACCAACATATATAGTACATTCAAGTCTCACAAAAGTCGAAAGCACAGTGTGCATTCCTTTGTAGATTTTAAGGACGGTATAGTCCATGGACTTTCTGTGACTGAAACTGGTGGTTCAGACAATGACGATTGCTGTGACAACAGCCAGTGTGATGTTGATTTGAATGCCACAAAGGATCAGACCAATGTAATTGAACAAAAGCTTGCAGCATTATTATTAAAACTAGAAAATATTTTTCATGTTCCCAGTGCAGCAATTGATGAGTTGCTGGAAGAATTTCAGTACTTGTTAAGTACAGCATCTCTGTCTAGTACAGCAGATGTGATACAAGACACGCTCAGTAGTTACAGCCTTCAAGTTGATCAAACTTTCATTAAAGAACTCTCATCCACTCTCTGTGTGTCTAATCCCATATGCAAGTCAATTGGTAAAGGCTGTCCCTTGGCAACATCATTTAGGCGCAAAAAATACTACAAGGATCATTTCAAAGTTATAGAACCCATAGAATATATATTGGATGATAAAGGTAAACGAACACTGCAATATGTTCCAGTATTAAAAGTTCTGCACCAACTTTTCACAGACTGTAACATTCTTAATGCAGTGTTAGGCAGTAATTTCACACCAGAGGACAAAGGAACAGAGGTGATCTACAGGTCCTACCGAGATGGTTTGTTCTTTAAAGAAAACAGCTTTTTATCCGGAGGCCAGTTGAGAGTGTTACTTAATTTGTATGTGGATGATTTTGAAGTTTGCAATCCACTTGGCACATCTCGCAAAAAACATAAAATCTGTGCTGTTTATTGGACTCTCAGCAATTTACCGCCTGGTTCCCATTCCTCATTGACATCCATTCATTTAGCTTTACTGTGCAGATCTGAAGATGTAAGGAGTTATGGTTATGAAAAGGTCCTAGAGCCCTTGCTGAAGGATCTTGTAACTTTAGAGAGTCACGGTATTTTTATTGCACAGCTTGGCAATCTTGTGAAGGGCACAATACAGTGTGTAATAGCAGATAACTTGGGAGCACATGGAATTGCTGGGTTTACAGAGAATTTTGTTGGTGAATACATTTGCCGTTTCTGTTTGGCCCAGAAGTCTGAAATTCAGCAGAAGGAAGTGAGTTCAAATGCGTTTACTCTCAGAAGGAAGGAGACACATGAAACACATGTTCGCACAGCACTGAGCAACGTGAAACCCTGTTATGGTGTTAAAAGGCCATGTGTTCTCTCTGCAAATCTTTCTCATTTCAACATTTGCACTGGCTATCCCCCAGATGTTGCACATGACATCTTTGAGGGTATAATACCAGTTGAGTTGTCACATTGTCTGAATCATTTAATGTCCAAAAAATATTTCACACTGGACAGTCTCAATGAGTCCATTTTGAATTTTCCTTTCAAAGGGATAGACAGGACAAACCGACCACATTGCATTCCAAAGGCCTCCATGCAGAACAAGACTATTGGAGGAAACGCTCACGAAAATTGGAGTCTGTTGCGTTTTCTCCCATTTTTGGTAGGACACTTGGTTCCCTCAAATGAGCCCGCCTGGCAGGTCATTTTGGACCTGAAAGATATTGTAGATTTAGTTGTTGCACCAGTACATACTGAGCAATCACTTGCTTTCCTTGAGGAAAGAATCTGTGATCACAGATGCAGACTACAAGATGTGTTTCCAGGTATAAAACTTTTACCAAAACATCATTTCCTCGAACATTATCCACAGATGATTCGGTTTTTTGGTCCACTTGTTTGTCTGTGGACAATTAGGTTTGAAGCAAAGCATAGCTTTTTTAAACAGGTTGTTCGTCACACACGCTGCTTCAAGAACATACTCTTATCACTGACAGTAAAACATCAATTCATGATGGCATATTACTTGGAGTCAAACACAACCCAAAAATGCAACTTGACTGTCTCAGCTGTTTCAACAGTCTCTGTTGACATTTTGCATCAGGATGTACAGAAAGTTTTGAAACAAAAACACCCTGATATTGCACACATTCAACTCACTAAGACTGCATCTGTCAATGGAGTGACATACAGAGAGGGCATGATTGTTGTTTGTGGCTCTACTGGTGGCTTGCCAGACTTTGCAGAAGTTGTCCAGATGGTTGCTTTGGAGGGAAATTTGAGTTTCATTGTCAAAGAGTGCAGTGCTTGGTATATGGAACATTTTAGGTCATTTGAGTTGTGCCCAACCTCTCAAGTCTCCCTCATTCAATTTGATGCCCTCATGGACCCGTACCCCTTGGCAGATTACAGGATTGGAGGCCGCCGAATGGTGACACTTAAAAGATTCATACATATACAAGGTCATATCACACTATATCATGTTGTTCTTATATGTTCTTCGGTTTACTCATTGGTTTATTTTTATTTTTCATGTATAGATTGAAGAATGGCAGAGCCCATAAAGCTGAGAGTCATCGTAGAAGAGGATGACTACAGAAGACTTGATCTCCACTCAGGAAAGCCAAAGACTTTAATGGACTTGCACAAAACAATTTGTGATACATTTGGAATTGAAAAAGACTTTCGCATTCAATTCATGGATCCTGATTTCAACAATGAGTTCATGAACATTACATCAGTGCAAGACATTCAGGACAGAGGAACAATTAAGCTTGTGTATGTACAAAATTCTTTGGATATGAATCCCATTTCAAGGCCAAACTCTGCAACCCCTGCTGGATCCTCTGCAAGCCCCACAAGCATTCACACACCTCAGAGTGTGTCCTCATTGTCTTCATCTGACTCTGACACCACCATCATTCTGTCTCATTCAGACAGTGAGCTGAGAACATGTGCATGGCCACGTGACTTCACCATTCCTCGCTTTCCATACAATGTGGAGGTTCAGCTTCAACAAGGAAATGGGATATTCAGAGAAACTAGCACAAGTCTTAAGATTTCACCAGGGCTGAAGTCTGACATCCTTGAAAAACTGGCTGAAGAAATTTTCCAGTATACAGCATATCCACAAAATCAGCAGATAGATGATGTAGCAGAGGCGCTCATCAAAAAATTTCCTTGTTTGCAAGATCAGTCTGCCACTGGATACTACAGCTGGATGATTAGCCTGAAATACAAGATGGCCAATTACCGGACAAAGATGCGAAACATTGGATGTCCTGAAGTGACTGTTAATGCATTGAAAAATAAATCAAGAGATGAATGCTTCCCAGCCAAAAATGTAAAGAAAGCTAAAAAGGCAGAGGTCAACTATTGTCCTTCACACCCCACTGGTCAAACAGATGACAGTCTGGAAAACTTGCGAGTTGAACTTTTGACTGATGTCAGACAAAGAAACCGGGAATCAGTTGTCAGAGAGAAGATGTCTAAAACGTTCTCCTACCGAAGAAAAGAGGTGGTGCATGGAAGTCCAGGTGCTGGAGAGATGAAAATGAGGTGGCCTGCACTTTTCCATATTCATGAGGTAAAATGCATATTTGCTTCCATCCAGTGGGACTCTCTTCATTGTGCAATTCCTCTATCTGTTATGTTATTTTGTAAATAACTGAGCTGTGTTCTTTTTCTTCTGCCACTTTTTTATGCAACAGATAAATGCTGAATTTCAGCGAATTACAACAAATCCACTTGAGACGACCTTCATGGCACGGTTGGACAGTCTTCAGCCTCATCTGACATCCATTTTCCAGAAGAAGGGAGGTGTCACTGGTCAGAAACTAGCCAAACATCTGCAGATCTTACAAGAGGTAGCTGTTCAGTCATTGTTGTCAAAATGTGTACTTTAAGATGTTCAGTTCTAGTATAGGCTAGATTGTTAAAATAAAACACATTTCCAAAGAAATACTTGACATGTTGACATGCTTTGGTAGATTAGCACAGCCAGCCCTTTCTCTGGTGGGACAGTTCATGTACACCACCTGCACTGAGCAATATTTTTGATGCTTAGCCAACATGTTCTCTAAACTCATCATAAATTAATGCTTGGTCAGGTTCCCTCTGTCACATTTCACAATCTCTGGAAGCCACATAATAACAAAGGTGTACGCGACACGTAAAAATGTGACTCAGATGGCGCTTCACCAAGCGTTTGCTTAGTACAGCTCTTTCTGTCTTTACATTCATTCAAGTCACATATAGCCACACCACCATTATTTTGTTATCAAAGGGATAAGGATATTAAGATAACTGGATTGGTAAATAAAAACATTTTTGTAATTATTTTAATGACTGGAAATGTTTGTAATCAGTGCATCTCTTCACACAGGCATCAAATGATGTTCATTCAAAAAGGGCAGCAGTTCTTAGAGCACTTTGCATCTACCTTGGTGAGGATGATGGACATCTGATTCATGAGTATATGGTAAGTTTAATGTTCTGAATGTAACCTGTTTTTCAGATTCTGAAGTTGTTTGCCCTTTAGTTTTGGCTCCCCACTGGGTCTCTTCAGTGTACAACAGAAGTGTCTGTTGTGTTAAAATCTGTAAAATGCACAAATAGAAATAAGCAGTCAAACACTTTTTGCCTGCTAGTTGTGGTTTTAGGATGCTTTAAAAAATGTGTTTTACTTCTTTTATTTCTGTTCATTTTCTTTCATTTCAAAATTCCTTGGCAGAACGTCATGGCTTGGGAATGCCCATCGCCATAAATACCAGAAACAGTACTTTTCTGTCTGATGAATATAGTTTAAACTTTAATTTATTACTTTTTTTTCTTTTTTACATAATTTAAATCTGTTTCATTAAATAATGACATTTATTATATTTCTATGGCCATTTTTGTTCTCCATGAATGAACAAAAGTAAGGTGCAGAGTCTTAAGCTGTTTCATGTACCTCTCTAAAGGCCAGATTCCACCAGGTCTGTCAGCAACACGTTCTGTTTAAACCACGGCCACTGGAGCTGATCGCGCCCATTTTAGTCAATGGTGTGATTTACACCGGGCATGCAATGGCACGTGTCCGTCACAGATGCAACATGTTGCCGCTCTCTGCTTAAGATACACAGCAGATCTGTTTTTGACAGACTGCTTTCAGACCGCGTCAATCCCACTAGTTCAAACAGAGCCAGACAGGAAATCGGACACGGGACCAGTGTAAAACATGCGGTATATTTAAATATAAAATCTCTCCTCTGGTTTAGGGGGAAACCAGCTCCCTCTCCTACCTCTTCTAACCCTTCTACCTTCGCCAAACGACCAGAAAACGATCCTCCCACAGGCAGACAGACATATTTTTCTTTTTACTTAAGCATCTTCATCCACACTCGATGCTGTAGTAAATGTTGATGCTTAATTCATGCTACTTCCTGAACTCTGACTGTTATCCATACTGCAGTTACAGCCACTCCGCATCTGAGTGACTCTGTAATCTGTATATCGACACGCCACAGAGGCTGGAGCAAAACTGCGGCGGAGACAAAATGCGTTGCACACACGCTTGGTGTAAATTGGCCATAACCCACTGTTGCAGTATTGCAACATCAGATATAATGAGCTCTAAATCTAGTTTGATTTATATGTTCCAAACATAATGTATTGAATTTCCCTTTGGGAATTAATAAAGTATTTTTCATTTTCATTTCATAATCTCACAAAAATACGGTTTTTAAGATTTTATCTACTTGAGTCAGGACCAATCTAGTCAAACAATATAAAAATAGATTATTCTGATGAAAAGTTTACAGGTAGTGTAAAGTCGTGAGCAAATTATCGAGCCATAAAAACATCTTTTGTCTTTCAGTGGTGTGAGGACAAACGATAAGACCCAATTATTATGTAAATGTGGTTTAGAGTTTAAAAAAAATAACATTGGCAAGTCATTTTTAAGGATGGCTTAAAGTGATGTATTGTTACAAGCTGGGGTCTTTCAGGGTTAAAAGAATAAGTTGGTGTTAATTCAAATTCAACTCAACTTTATTTGTATAGCACCAGTTCATGACAGTGTCATCTCAAGGCACTTAATCAGTTTGAGCCAACCTGACTGTCATGCATTGATTCATACAAGCAAGTTTATGGCAAATAGTGTTACAGTACATAATTCTCAAATCTTTTACATGTAGTGATGAGTCTTATGCTGCTTTACCTGTTCATGTCAGAGTAAAATACTTTGTTTTTGTTGCTTATATAAAAGCACACCTTGGAACACACAGTGCCCATGAAACACTGGATGCACAAATGGACAGTGCCCTGATTGAAATCTGAAAATGACTGTTGTGCAGATGTAAAATGTCTGGTTAAAATATTGTTTTTGTGGCAAAGAATTCTAATCTTTCCATTTTTTCCTTTTTACTTAAAATATGCAGGACATCGAAGGAAATGCCATCCAGACAGACATGCAGAAGTGGTCTATGGGCATTTACGTCATCAGCAAGGACGGTGGAGATCCTGGACACCATGATGACATTGGAATTTGTGTTGATGGAGCAATCATCCTGGACAACATTGTATCTGCAGCCCAAGCTTGTGCAATGATGCTTGGAGTGATCTATGCATTGAACCTGGCCTACCCCAAGGAACTGAGACACTACTATGAATTCATTCAAAAGGTACTCATGGAAATGGATGGGGAAAAGCTTACCCCCAAAGTCCTTGGAATAAAGAACAAAATCAGTGTTGGACTGTAAAGATTCTTCAGCCACAATTGTTGTTCAGTGTTGTGAGTTGTGAAAGAAATGGTTACTGTGAATTTTAAAGTAGCATCACAAAGACTTCCACAATTTCTTTTTTTATTTGTAGAAGATAGCTGTATTCATGCAGGCAGTGGTAAGGAGACACTTTTATACACATGCTTGTTGTTATGTGTTAGGGCAGTAATGAAGGATCGCCTCTTGCCTGTTTCAGACCAACATTTTAAGAAAGTGACAGGATATGCACTTAGGTTAATCTTATACTCAACAAAGAGATGAAACATTGCTTTTTGATAATATGGTTATTTCAGAGTCAGTAACCTGTAAATTTTTTTTTCAGATGTTTGCCCAGTATTTATGGTTTGGGATTTAAATGTTGCTGAAAGTTGTTTTTTCCTCTACGTAAAGTTCTCAATTGAATACATTGATATTTGTGCAAAAAAGCTGTTGAGTAACTTCTATAAAGGATGCCTACCACTTAAACTGCAACAGTAATTGTACTATTGTGAAGCATACACTGATAAGGACACTACACAGTGTCAGTTTATGTTGTTCATTCCATCCCTATGCTTACAGTCGGCAGGTGATTAGCAGGTTACTGCTTTCTTGTTTTTGATATTTAGAATTAAAAGCTAATTAAGATAAATAAATATTGCTCATTTGTACCTTGCATTCAACTAATTCTATTGTATTATGTACATGCAGACTTAATGTACCAGATTTTTCTTTATTAATGGTTCTTGTTTACACAATCAAAGCAGCATTTTTCTTTTGCAAACAGATTAATATATCTGTTAATGTTAACAGTGTTATTTATGCACTGCAGGTTTGACTTTTTTTTAATGGTGAAAAACATATTCTGAAGTCATTACCTTTGATGTGACGTGTTAAATATGGAAACGATATTAAAGATGGTTGTCTAAACACATTTTGTGGTTCAGTGGGTTGTATAACTAAAAATCTTTCACTTGTCAACTTTAAAAAAGAATAGTATTTAATTAATTTAATTAAAAGTGCACTTTTTTTTAAAAAAAAAAGCATACTTAATTTATTTAAGTACATTTAAAATGGGTTTAATTGAATATACTAATGACATTAGTTTAAAATATACTCAAAATAGTTGAGTAGGAGTTCCATAATCAATTTTATTTGAATTCACTTAAAAATTATTTGTTCAGTCAACATAATTAAAATATCTAGCTTCAGATAAAATTATTTCGTGCAACCTCTTACCTTAATAAAATTATGTTCACCCAACAAATCATTTTTTTGAGTGTAGGTCCAAACTGATATGAAAATGGGCTTTGTCACCTTGTTACTTTTTCTTTTTTTTTTCCTTCTAAGCAATGAGTGGAAGTATTAAAGCGATAAAGTAAATATACACCGTTGTGTTGCAGAACTCATACTTTACAAAGATGTATTTGTGGAATGGTTCAGAAGTGTGTAAAAGCAGCACTACACTTCATATATTTTGCTTCAGGGCCCCATCTACATAGTCAGCTGTAACACAACTTTTCTAAAATCAAATTTCAATCTGATCTTTGCATATAAAAATACATAAATGTGAAATTGTTGCCATGCTAAAGATGAAGACAAGACACTAACGGTTACCACCAAACAAGTCATGTGATAGGACAGGCTTATGTTGGAGGATGTGATGATATCAGTGATGAACAAACACAGTTTTAAAATGACAAATCTAAAGAAAAATACAGTGGAAGGTTATATTTTTTAAAATATTGCCTTTACTCATATGCATTTTTAGGCATTTAAATGTGATATTTGTATGAAATCAATGTGTGCGGAGAAAACTTTGTATTGTGCCATAACTAGGTAGCAAACTTTTATGACTTTGGTACAAGATTCACTAAAACTGACTGAACTGACTGTGGAAACCTGACTTCGTATCAAGTTGTTGGTTTATGACACAATAAATCAAAATGGTATGTAGAGGTATGTAGAAACCAAAGTTGTGAAATGCAGTTCCTCAGTTCTCAGGAGCTCCTAAACATGCAGTTTTGGTCCCAAGAAATTGCCTTATGAATGTAAGCATGCCATCAAAACAAATCCTAAGAATTAAGTTTGTTCAAAAAATTGACTGCTACTTGTTCAATAATCTTAATTAAGCATTACTAAGATCTTACATCATCATAACTTCAAGGAACTGGGTCATTGGCGAGAGCTATTTTCTACCTGCTGTCTCACTGCTGTCCATGCTGGGAAGCAGGCCTGTTCTCAGCTTACTGCTGGGAAAAGAAGTGTAGCGTGAATCCAACAGGTGATGGGCATGATTGAGAAGCTTGTCATTGCACTGCAGCGCGTCATTGCTGGTGGACTGCTTCCGAAAATTAATTATACATCAGGAATGACAGGACTGAGATTATTTATAACTTAGCTTTGGTTTAAATGGAAAGTGGAACGAAAGTATCAGAGAACCGCTCACCCGGATGTCGAGCGTTTTCTCTTTGACATGTGGGTGAAACAAAGTATTGTGAGGTCATTTAGAGTTTGGCCCTTAAAATATCTGCTTTCTGTCTCTGAGCTGAAGTAAAAGTTTTACATGCTAGCGATTGCTAACTGATAACAGATCAGTTCAGCTGGACCAGCAGAAGGTTAAGCTTTAGCTAATGCTCTGGAATGCTGGATTGGTTTCTCTTTTACTCATTCCTTCCTTCGATTACTTTAAAAGTTTGTGTTTCATATACATCTCTTAAAGAATGGGTGTCCAGCTCTGGTCCTAGAGGGCCAGAATCCTGCAGGTTTTCCATGCATCCCTGCTCAGACACACCTGACTCAAACTGACTTGTAGTAGTACTTAATCAGAGGTACAGAACTTCTGTGTGACCCATTTAATGGAAGCAGGTGTGTTGGAACAGGAAGATATGGAAACCCTGCAGGACAGAGGCCCTCGAAGACCGGCTTAGGACACACTGATTTAAAGCAATACGGCTCATTCAGGACTAAAAGACATCAGTACTGGAATGCAGAGACATCTGGGCAGTGTAAACTGGAAAGAAAAAGAGGAATATGCAGAACCATGAGTGCTAAATGTACAATGCTAAATGTAAATTATATCTCCCCCTTCTTTACTAAACGACTGGGCACTTCCAGTTGGTCTTAGAGAAAATGTAATGGTTCAGCACTTTCCTGAGATGAACAAGGCTTTCCCACTGCGCCACTGAAGGGAATCATAGACAAATCTGATTACCAGGGATCTTCATCTGTGGCTTTTTAAAGGGTTAACTGAGATAGATGAGGCGTTCCTGAGAAACGGCAGAGGACACTCCTGTGATCTTGGTACAGATTTACTTGACCCCCATGTCAGGAAACATCCTGGGAGATGATAAAATATTTCCATAGAAACCCAAAACGTCCCTCCCTGAGACTAAAACTCCTGGGAAGCCAGAGTCAGACCTCTGAAGGAAGATGAAGAGTTCAAACTGCCATAAATTCTTGCCGTAGTAACATGAACTGGAGAGCAGCGTGATGGTTAATGAATACATCTTGATCTGCCTCACTTCACCCACTGGTGCAGTTTCCCACAGCCCTGCATGCCTTTCTTTTGTTTCAGGTTACAGTTTGAGCTGAAAACAATTGGAGTGAGCTCAAAGGCTGAAAATGCAATTAGTGTTTGTCTTCCTGACTTGAAGAAACCTTTTAGTCATTGGGCATTGACTTCTTAGGGATGTTTTGGCTACTGTATTTGATAGCGGATATTTTTCCCACTGTTCCACTACAAATGTGCCCTCCCACTATAAAAGAGATGTTAAGTTAAAGTGCCATTTGAAAGGTCAATCAACCTATATTGAATTAAGGCACGATTTCTCATTAATCAGGCTGACAAATTGAATAAAAATCCTACGGAAGAGGATCATGTGAAGCATTTTAGCTATTTTTGCTATTACAAACACAGATTTGTGTCTCTTGAATATTAATAATTATTACTTTATTAAGTTCTGCATTTTGCCTATTTCTAGTAATGCTGCAATGGGCTGACAGCGAGTAGTAGCAGGTGAAGGACCTTGCTCCCTGAACAGCCATTGGGTCACTCAGCTTTTTGGGTCTTAGCTTGACTGCTAGCATTCCTGTTTAGCATAATGAACAGAAGAAAAGGCTGCAGCTTGTAGATCCAACCACAAACAAACCCTGCAAAACTGGGTTCTCTGCTTCATAATCCTCCTATAGACATGTGAATGTTATCTTTCTCTTTACTGTAGCAAAGAGAGTCTGTTCTGTTTGGCAAACACTCTCTTTAAATTGCGAGAGCCAAAATAAACCACCCTCTACTTTCCCTAAATGTTGGGATGCTGAGTTAAATATTTATGGAAAAACACAATCTAACTCATCCGTTCTCTGTGGCTGCCCATTCCAAACATTAAGTAGGGTATATACTGGACAGGTCACCAATCCATCATAGAGACAAACAACCAGGGATGCTCACTCCTACCATGAACTTAGAGCCAGAAATGATTCTGATGTGCATGTTGTTGTTGTTGGACTGTGGGAGAAATGCAAGCAAGAGAAATGCAAGGCATGTCTCACTGGAATCTGTAAAAGGAGCAACCAGAGGCTCCAAAACATCCAAAACTTTGTAGCTAGGGTGCACAGACATGACCCCCATCCTGGCTTTGTGTCCAGCAGGATTGAATGTGAGGTTTCCCTCCTCACACACCAGTGTATCCTTGCCAAGCGGGAATCTCCGGGGGTTAAAAGTGAAGCCTATGCAAAAGTGCATAAAACTGCAGTTCCCCCTTCATCCACTAGGGGCTCCAGAACAGAGCAAATCCCCATAGACTCCCATGTTAAAAAAACCAACTTCACAGCAGAAATAAACATGTTTACAGCAGAAATAAACATGTTTACAGACTGGTTCAAAAATCCATTTTTGGTTTAATAGGTCAGGTTTACCTTCATGACAACTGTGGGGGGAGTGAATGTTTCTCTAACTCACCCGTTTTAAAGTAATTTAATCTCAAAGTTCGGCAAATTTAGGGACGTGTCCTTTTGGTTGACAGATACCTGATCTCCCGCTTCAAGTAAGAAGAACGTAGAACAACCACGGTTTTTAGCCGGTTAACAACGTGACTTAGCTTTACCTCTGTTAGCTGGTTAGCTCCTGTTATCTCCAGGTTAGCTCGGTTAGCTTTTAGCTACAGAAAGCTCGGGGTTCGCTCGATGTCAATCATTCACCGTGACGCCCACCGTCCCCCTCTCAGCTCCACCTCTTTTCCCATGTTTGTTTTTTCCGGGTGAGACGACACGCATGCCCCTGCCAAGATGGCGATGGTAGGAACCGCCCACCGAGCTTCAATTCAGCTCTTCAGAAACCTACGGGTGACGTCACGGAGACTCCGTCCATCTCTATATATACAGTCTATGATCCTTGCACATGTGTTTGTCTTAAGAGGTAAGACAAGCGTCAACATCGGACTGACTTTTAATCACTAGAGAGAGCTTAGAGTAAAGATGGAGGCTGAACTATGACAGGGGTCCTCGGTCAGGGTTCAAGCTGCTGTTTTCTGATGCTCTGCTTTTGTAAACCTCCTTCTGTTGTGCATTTTCTTGTCATTCTTATGCTAACCCTGGTCTACATTAGATCATTACTTAATAATTGTTTCCCTTTTGTTTGTTGCTTGTTTGTTTTGTTCGTTGCCAACCCTTTGTTGGTTATGACGTCCTCATCATCCACGCTGGCTTGTTTTCCGCCTCTGCTGCTCCAGCTTGCTTTCTGTCAGCTGTTCTTTTAGATCTCTGCTGGATATTTTCTGGATTAGAACCAAAGCAACCTTAGTTAGAAATCTGCCTGTGTTGAGTCTGCTGTTTCCATTTGCTTCCTCCTCTAATCACAACCACACACCTGCCTGCAGCCCCCATTAAAAAACACGAACATCAAACTATGACGAAGAGGCCGTGAACTATTGACTTGCTGAAATAGTTAAATATACTGAGGGATTTGATAAATGATCTTGTTTCCATTCATTAAGTATTCATATAATCCTGTGGCGGAGGCAAAAATAATAACTGTGATCAAGTTTACTCTGTATTTAAAGTAAATTGGTTCTTTAAAAGGCACTTCAGCTAAACCGCATGTACACACACACACACTCTCTCTCTCACACACACATACGTGTGTCTGGGCCTCTGCCCTCTGTGTTGGGTGTCACCAGATTAGAAGCTCCTGTAGTTTCTCTCTGACATCGGCTTGTGACCCTGCAGGGCTTTCTTTGCATTCAGGCCCCTTCATTAGACTCCTGCGGAGTGTGACCAGTCACCCAGGGACGGGAGGTCATCTCCCAACCCTTTACTAATCACAGCCTGCCCTCCTGAGTAGTCAGACCCCCCGACTAGCAGCTGGCAGGTGGATCAACGGACTCTTTGTAGAGTCACCTGAAAATCTGTGTTCTAACCTGCTTTTTTTTTTTTTTCTTGTTCCTGTGTTTGGTGATTAGGGGGTGCAAGCCGATGAGTCACAGAAGTACTTTGTTGGGTTTAAACAGCTGCTCCTCATTCATTACCGTAATATTTTCTTCCTTCTCTCTGCTGTCTCTGTGCATTTAGTTAAAAGTGGAGCTTGTTGAGTCACATTTAGACGAATGAAGAAAGAGTTTGTACCTGCATACAAGAAGAATTAGGTGACAGAGTTGGTACACTGCAAAAACTGAAATCTAAGTAAGATTAAAAATCTTAAATTGAGTACACATTATGCTTATTTTTTTTAAGGTAGGATAATTCTTAGTTTTTATGCCAGAGAATTCCTCTTGTTTTAAGAGTATTTTAACTTGTTTTGGAAAGTCTTAATAAGCCAAATTTTCTTGTTCTTTGGCAGACAATTTATCTTATTTTAAGCAACATTTACCTAACTTTTGTATATTTTTTTTTCTTGTTTATTAAGGCTGAGTTCTTGCAGTGTATATAATGTGGAAGGTTTAGACAGCATCAGAACGATTAGCAGGGTGTGGCTAAATTAAAGGAAAAAGGGAAGGTATCGTGTCATGCTGTGCTAATCATGGCCTTAACCCAGCGTGCAGTCATTTCCATGTAGAGAAGGTGGTGGGAAAATGTAAGCTTTCCTCAGTACTTATAGATGAATTCCATGATTTGCCAGTGATTAGTCAACCTGGAACAGCTATTCTGGCTTTCTCATCTGTTGACAAAATATGTCCACCTACATTTCTAAAGCTCAGTAATTAACGTAGCTTATCGTCTGGGTCAATCTGAACAAAAACAGTGTGAAAGCTGCAGGTAGATAGCTAAGCTGGCTGTCTCCGTCTCACCAGCACGAAAGAATTTTCCCCAAATTGTTCCACCGTATCCATAGGATGCATTTGTCTTCTATCTTATTCATTTATTAAATTACTGAATAAACCTGAACATTATAAAATGTCCATCATCTTTCTTACTGTGAAGTTAGGGTGTCCAAGTTGTTCTTCATTTTAGTTTATGACTCATAATGAGCACAGTTTCCACAATTACTGTCACCAATGTTTGCAATATTTATGACTGAACTTTAAAAAAAAAATCTTTTAAGAACTTTTTTCTGCAGAAATTATGTGTCATTCAATTCAATTCTGTTCTATTTGTATAAAGCCACTTCACAACAACTTCATCTCTGTGCATTTTACAGATACATTCATAACAATTCATAACAAATAACGTTGTTAAGAAAAACCAGCAGATTGCATTGCATCCTGACTCATCCTGAGGTGCACGAGGCGACAGTGGGAAGGAAAAACTCTCTTTTAACAGGAAGGAAAAAGCTCCGACAAAACCCAGCTCAGGGAGGGCAACCATCTTCCTGGACTGGTTGGGGTGAAGAGGACAGGAAAGAGAGACCAGCATGCAATGCAGCTTTTATCCAGGAACCTGCAGAAACTGAATAATACACCTGAAGTGCTAATTGATGAGCTAATAAAATGAAGGAATATTTTAAGAAATGTCATATTTTTGCAAGAGCTGCACAGTGGCGTAGTGGTTAGCGCTGTGGTCTCACAGCACAAGAAGGTTACTGGTTTGATGCTTGGCTGGGGGGAGGCTTGACTGGTGGTCTTTCTGTGTGGAGTTTGCATGTTCTCCCTGTGTATATGTGGGTTCTCTCCTGGTACTTCCTCCCAGCATCCAAAGACATGCATGTTAGGTCAATTAGTTACTCTAAATTGCCTATAGGAGGGAGTGTGTGTGGTTGTTTGTCTCTGTGTGGCCCTGCGATGGACTGGCGACCTGTCCAGGGGGTACCCTGCCTCTTGCCCGAAGGCTGCTGGGATAGGCTCCAGCTTCCCCGTGACCCTTAATCGGACAAAGCAGTTTCAGAAAATAAAACTCATTTTCTATCCGTCTGCTCTCTAAGTCCAGTTTAAACGAAGAAGGTGGTGTGAAACTTCAAACAGAAGGGGTGTGGTAGCGCTTCTGTCAGTTAATGAAAGCAAAGCCGGTTTTAGCAAAGCAGCACTGATACCACTCTGGTTCCAGTTTCAGTCTGGATCCTCAGAACCGTGGTGCTTTTTGGCAATCCAGCCCCGTTCACTCCAGTTTAACCAGAAACAAAGTGGGAGGACTTTCCTCTGTGGAAGTGACTGCAGAAGGAAAACGGTGTCGTGTTTCATGAAGAGGAACCAGCTAAGAACCCACGTTTCAGGTTGTGAAGCAAACTTTGGTTTGCTTGCTGGTTAAAAATCAGATTTGGACACCAGCACCAGTCCTGTTGATGTGAAAAAGACTAATAGAGGTCCCAGCTACTCAAAGTGGTCGATCCAAGTTCAATTAGCCTGAGCTGCTTTGCTGCATGTCTTCTTCTCTATGGCCAGTTTTCTTTGTCCAGTAAGTTTGAGCAGAAGAAAGAAATGTAATGAAAAAGAGTAACGATATTCCTGAATTACACACTCCAGTATAGTTCTTGATGGTGATGCACTTTTAAATTGATTAGTCAACGGACATTTAACAGAATAGACGAAGAATAATTTGTTTTTGGGCCTGCGAGGGGAAGAGCATAGCTCTGGATAGCAAAGTTTGATGTACTGAACTGTAATAAATGGATATATGGTAATAAAAATGATGCATCCATTCGTTTTCTGTAACGCTTTCTCCAATTCAGGGTAGTGGAGGGAACAAGAGCCATCCTAGTAATTATCAGGCAAAATCCGGGTCCATCCTGGACATGTCAGCAGCATATCGCAGTGCCAAAATATCCTGGTAAAAAATATAAATTATTCCATTGTTGCACAAATGAAAAGTTTGACCAGTCTCCTGTTTGGTTTGCTTTCGTCCTTGGCAACCAAGGCAGGAGTTCACAGGAAGTCACTGTTTCCACAATGCCATAAAACTGTTATTATTGCATCACTCTAAAGTGCAAGTCAGCAGAATCCTCCCATTCACACACCCACTCACCCCCCCATCCCCCAGATGTCTCTTGGACACAACCAGTAGACAGTAGACATGAGTAGGAGTCGAGTCACAGACTGAAGAGATGTAGCTTTACATCTGTTCACAGCAACTCTACACGGCCCGCTCTGACTGAAAAACGTTTACAGTTGTTTTATTGACTCAATCTACAACCTTTCATGTGTTAAACATCAGCAAAGGCAGCACACCACCCACAGATCAACATGGTAAATAAAGACTTTCCAGAGGTAGGGACCAGTTGGGGGTGTTTGTTCTGAACTCGAGCATCTTTGTCTTGTTGGGTTAAAAACCGGATGCTTATTGGGTGTTTCTGATGCAGATCCTTCGTGGCGTTGCTCATTTTGTTGTTTGTCCTCATATCTTTTGCTATCAAGAAGTTTTTCTCGATATAAAAACCTGGAACACTGAGGAACCAGAGGGAACCTATGGAATCCTGCCCCCCGCCTCCTTTGCAGCCGCCAGTTTGTGGATCATCCAAACACCTGGCTGCAGTCTGGACACTGAGTTCATTCTGCTCGCCTAGAAATGTCTGCCTGTGACCATCTGTCTGATGGTTCAGAAGACTGACTGCAACTGCAACTTTATTTATATAGCACTTTTAACACAACCACAGTCGACCAAAGTGCTGTACAGAATAAAACAGCGATAATGATCATAATACAAATACAGAGTGCAAAAACATATAAAATTTCTAAAACTGGTAGAATCATGATAAATACAGTCAGATTAATAATGTCAACATCTCCGATGGTGTTAAAAGCCAATGAAAACAGGTGGGTTTTACGACGTGATTTAAAAACAGGTACAGAAGAGGCCTGTCGGATGTGCAAAGGCAGCTGGTTCCATAGTTTTGGAGCTGCAACTGAAAAGGCTCTGTCCCCTCTGAGTTTACGGTGGCTTTTGGTTCACTCAGGAGGTGCTGGTCAGCCGACCCGAGTGACCACGTCGGAGAGTAAGGGCACAACAACTCAGAGAGGTAGAGGGGGGGCAACATCATTCAAACATTTAAAAACAAATAAAAGAAGTTTAAAATGGATCCTAAAATGCACGGGCAGCCAGTGAAGAGACGATAAAACAGGGGTGATGTGCTCATATTTACGAGTGCCAGTTAAAA